>NC_036856.1:38679590-38706793 GCF_002910315.2 Salvelinus sp. IW2-2015 | reverse complement strand
GGTAGCTTCCAGAAACCCGGGTTGGAGGTTAAACCTACAGCATGGTAGCTCTCTAGGAACAGGGTTGGAGGTTTAAACCTACAGACGGTAGCTCTCTAGTGAACACGGGTTGGAGATTAAACTACAGAATGGTAGTCTCTAGGAACAGGGTTGGAGGTTAAACTACAGAACGGTAGCTCTACAGGAACCAGGGTTGGAGGTTAAACCTACAGAAATGGTAGCTCTACCAGAAGGTTGGAGGTTTAAACCTACAGAATGGTAAGCTCTACAGGAACAGGGTTGGAGGTTAAACCTACAGAATGGTAGCTCTCCAGGAACAGGGTTGGAGTTAACCTACAGAATGGTAGTTCTCCAGGAACAGGGTTGGAGGTTAACCTACAGAAGGGTAGTCTCTCAGGAACAGCGGTTGGAGATTAAACCTACAGAATGGTAGCTCTCAGGAACAGGGTTGGGATTAAACCTACAGAAGTGGTAGCTCTCCAGGAACAGGGGTTGGAGGTTAAACCTACAGAATGGTAGCTCTCAGGAACAGGGTTGGAGTTAAACCTACAGAATGGTAGTCTCCAGGAACAGGGTTTGGAGAGTTAAACCTACAGAACGGTAAGCTCTCAAGGAACAGGGTTGAGATTAAACCTACAGAATGGTAGCTCTCCAGGAACAGGGTTGGAGGTTAAACCTACAGAATGAGTAGCTCTCCAGGAACAGGGTTGGAGGTTAAACTATAGACGGTAGCTCTCCAGGAACAGGGTTGGGATTGGTTAAACTACAGACGGTAGTTTCTTCCTGGAACATGGGTTGGAGCGTTAAACTACAGAAGGTAGCCTTCTCACTCAGGAACAGGGTTGGGTTTATCACCTAACGAAGGGTAGTTCCTCGTGGCACAGGAGTTGGAGGATTAACTTTCAGATCGGTAGCCTGCTTACAGAGAGGGTTGGAAGGTTATACCCTACATGAGTCGGTAGTCTCTCCCATGACGTGTTAGAATGGTTAAACTACTACAGAAGGGTAGCTCTCCAGGAACAGGGTTTTGAGGTTAAACCTACAGAAGGTATTTTCTCCAGGAACAGGGTTGGAGTTAACCTAACAAGAAGGGTAGCTCTCCAGGAACAGGGTTGGAGGTTAACCTACAGAAGCGGTAGTTTCTCCAGTAAAAGGTTGAGTTAAACCTACAGAACAAGTAGCTTCTCCAGGAAAGGGTTGGACGGTTAACCTACAGAACGGTAGCTTCTCAGGAACAGGGTTGGAGGTTAAACCTATAGAATGGTAGCTCTCCACGGAACGGGTTGGAGGTTATTACTTACAGAAACGGTAGCTTGCCAGGAACAGGTTGGAGGCTTAAACCTAACAGAATGGTAGTTCTCGAGGAAGGGTGTGAGATTAACCTAACGAACGGTAGCTATTACAGGAACAGGGTTGGAGATTAAACTCGAAAGGTAGTCTCTTACAGGAACGGGTGGAGTTAAACCTACAGAACGGTAGCTCTACAGGAACAGGGTTGAGGTTTCTACAGAAGGTAGCATCTCCAGGAAGCAGGGTTGGAGGTTTAAAACCTACAGAATGGTAGTTCTCCAGGAACAGGGTTGGAGGTTAAACTACAGAAGGGTAGTCTACAGGAACAGGGTTGGAGTTATACCTACAGAAAGGTATTTCTAAAGGACAGGGTTGGAGTTTAAACCTACAGAATCGGTACTATACAGGAACAGGGTTGGAGATTTAAACGGCTACAGAATGGTAAGCTTACAAGGAAAGGGTTGGAGATTAAAGACCTACACGAAAGGTAGCTCTAACAGGAAAGGGTTTGGAAGATTTAACTACAGAAGTGGTAGTTCTACCAGGAAACAGGGTTGGAGGTTTAACTACCAGAAGGTTAGCTCTACGAAAGGTTGGAGTTAACCTACGAATTGGGTAAGTTCTAAGGAACAGGGTTGGAGGTTAAACCTACAGACGGTATAAGCTTCTAGCAGGATGAGGGTTAACCACAGAAGTAGCAGGATTGAAAATCCTACAGATGGTAGCTCTACAGGAACAGGGTTGGGAGTTAAACCTACAGAATTGGTAGCTCTCAGGAACAGGGTGTGAGATTAAACCTACAGAACGGTAAGCTCTCAGGAACAGGGTTGGAGGTTAACCTACAGAATGGTAGCTCCTAGGAACAGGGTTGGAGTTAAAACCTACAGAATGGTAGCTCTCCGAAAGGGTTGGAATTAAACTACAGGAAACGGTAGTTCAGGACAGGTGGAGATTAAAACCTACAGAAGGTAGCTTCTACAGGAACAGGGTTGGAGGTTAAACCTACAGAATGGTAGCTCTACAGGAACAGGGTTGGAGATTAAACCTACAGAATGGTAGCTCTCAGGAACAGGGTTGGAGATTAAACCTACAGAATGGTAGCTCTCCAGGAACAGGGTTGGAGATTAACCTACAGAATGGTAGCTTCCCAGGAACAGGGTTGGAGGTTAACCTACAGAATGGGGTGCTCTCCAGGAACAGGGTTGGAGGTTAAACCTACAGAATGGTAGCTCTCACAGGAACAGGGTTGGAGTTAAACTACAGAATGGTAGCTCTCTAGGAACAGGGTTGGAGTTAAACTAACAGAACGGCGTAGCTCTCCAGGAACAGGGTTGAGGTTAAAAACCTACAGAACGGTAAGTTCTCCGAGAACAGGGTTTGGATGTTAAACCTACAGAACGTAGCTCTCAGGAAACAGGTTGGAGGTTAAACCTACGAAGGTAGCTCTCCAGGAACAAGGGTTTGGAGGTTAAAACCTATCTCCAGGAACAGGGTTGGAGGTTAAACCTACAGAATGGTAGCTCTCCGGGAACAGGGTTGGAGTGCATGTAAAAGGAAGTTGCTGGGGTCTTTTTGATGGGTAGTGCAAGTGTTTTGCCTAATTAGAAAACAGCGTACTTTAGCATATTACGTTCAAGAGCAATATAAAAACATATCTTACATTTTTTGGTTATTATAACTACATTGAGGATATGAATATGTTGTGTTTTGGTGACTAAACCAATGTACTCATTATATTTCACAGTATACTTAATATTTTGGATTAATGGTTGTGTGGTGAAAGATGTGTACAAAGAAAATAAATGCACAATGAATGGTTTTGAATGTAAGACTGTCTGTGTTACAAGTGTTAACCATTTGAAGTTTTGAATATTCACCACATATTTATTACAAAAGCGATAAAAAATATAAACTGTAAAATTGCATTGTCCAATACTGTAATATATGCCATTTACATGGGAATCGAACCGAAAACTCCGGTGTTGCTAGTGCCATACTCTTATGAACTGAGCCACATACAGGACCACTAAAATACATAAATACAATACTGTAAAATACAATACACAATTACAATACAGGTGGAAGATGTATGTTTGACATATGGAAACTTATTTAAATACATTAATACCCTATGTATTTGTTTTTTTTTAAATAAATTTGTTATAAATCATTATGGGGTCTTGAATGTACATTGATGAAGGCAAAACATTTATTTAATACATTTTAGAATAAGACTAACGTAACAATGTGGAGTATGTCAAGGGGTCTGAATACTGCCCAGATGCACTGTAAGTGTGGTCACAGGCTCCCGGGTGGCGCAGCGGTCGAAGGCACTGCATCTCAGGGCGAGCGGTGTCACTACAGACCCTGGTTCGATTCCAGGCCGTGACTGGGAGTCCCATAGGGCGTCGCACAATTGGCCCAGCATTGTCTGGGTTAGGGTTTGACCGGGGTAGTTGTAAGTAAGAATTTGTCCTTAACTGACTAGTGTAGTTAAAGGTTGTAATAGTACACATTTTTGCCATAATCTACGTAGTAATTTAGCTATCCTCTCTCGCTCTCTCCCTCTCTCTCTGTTTCACACACAACACACACACACACACACACACACACACCACACCACACACACACACACACACACCACACACACACACACACACACACACACACACCACACACACACACACACACACACACACACACACACACACACGGTCTTCCTTCTTCACGGAACTGGGGCTACTCTATTCAGAGCTAATCAGAGGAGCTAATGCGTTAGGGGGTGTGGTCCTACTTCTCCAACCCAAGACCCCATGGGGGCATATGGACCCTAATAGTTCTTAGTGAGGGACACACACGTTCTTTTGATATTTTACCGGATAAACTAAATTATTTCCAGTCTTTTGCGTCAACTCGAGGGAATCATCCAAAACCTACTGTTCTTGATCCAAGATTTCACTAATACTAATGTAAGAGAAGGGCCTGAGTAAGGGCCTGTTCTGCTTAGAGAGAGCGACAGAGAGAGCAGAGAATAACTTCATTCTGGTGTGGATTGTCAGTCTCCCTCTCCTCCTCCCCCTCTCCGTCTCCTCCTCATCAACTCCATCTCTTAATTATTCTACACTGTCTCTACCTGTCAACCAACATTCTGTGAATCTTTTCCTCTTTCCCTCTCTTCTTGACAGTAGTACTGTAGACTACATTCACTGACCTCAAATAGCAAAATGCTTATGCTTCTAGATTCAACAGTGTAGCAGTATCTAACAGGTAATATTTTACAATTCCACAACAAAAACTTGTATATAACAAATTCCACAACAAAACCTAATATCCACAATCTAGTAAAGGAATGGGATGAGAATATAAAATATATGGATGAGCAGTGACAGAGCGGCTAAGATGCAATAGATAGTGAAGGATACAGTATATACATTATATACACATGAGATGGGTAACGTGAGAAGTAAACATTCTTAAAGTGGCATTATTAAAGCGACTAATGTTCCATTTATTAAAGTGGCCAATGATATCAAGTGTGTAAGTGGTGGCTGATTTAACAATCTGATGGTCTTGAGAAAGAAGCTGTTTTTCAATCTCTCTCTCCCAGCTTTGATGCACCTCTACAGACCTCGCATTTTGGATGGAAGCGGGGTGAACAGGTAGTGGCTCGGGTGGTTAATGTCCTTGATGATCTTTTTTGCCTTCCTGTGACATCGGGTGCTGTAGGTGTTCTAGAGGGYAGGTAGTTTGCCCCCAGTGATGCGTTGTGCAGACCGCATCACCCTCTGGATAGCCCTCCGGCTCTGGGCGGTGCAGTTGCCGTATCAGGCGGTGATACAGCGCGACAGGATGCTCTCAATTGTGCACCTGTAAAAGTTTGTGGCTTTTCTGTGACAAGCCAMATTTCTTCAGCCTCCTGAGGTTGAAGAGGCGCTGTTGCGCCTTCACCACACTGGTCTGTGTGGGTGGACCAATTCAGTTTGTCGGTGATATGTACACAGAGGAACTTAACTTTCAACATTCTCCACTGCTGTCCAGTCGATGTGGATAGGGGGGTGCTTCCTTTGCTGTTTCCTGAAGTCCACGATCATCTCTTTTGTTTTGCTAACATTGAGTGAGAGGTTATTTTCTTGACCCCACACTCCGAGGGCCCTCACCTCCTCCCTGTAKGCTGTCTCGTCATTGTTGGTAATCAAGCCCACTACTGTAGTGTCGTCTGCAAACTTGATGATTGAGTTGGAGGTGTGCATGGCCACGCAGTCGTGGGTGAACAGGGAGTACAGGAGAGGGCTGAGAACGCACGCTTGTGGGGCCCCCGTGTTGAGGATCAGCGGAGAGAGACGTTATTTCCTACCTTTACCACCTGCGGGCGGGCCGTCAGGAAGTCCAGGACCCAGTTGCACAGAGCGGGTTCGAGACCCAGGGTCTCAAACTTGATGACGAGTTTGGAGGGTACTATGGGGTTGAATGCTGAGCTGTAGTCAATGAACAGCATTCTTACATAGGTATTCCTTGTCCAGATGGGATAGGGCAGTGTGCAGTGTAATGGCGATTGCATCGTCTGTGGACCTATTGGGGCGGTAAGCAAGTTGGAGTGGGTCTAGGGTGACAGGYAGGATGGAGGTGATATGGTCCTTGACTWGTCTCTCAAACCACTTCATGATGACAGAAGCGATTGCTACGGGGCGAGAGTCATTTAGTTCAGTTACCTTAGCTTTCTTGGGAGAAGGAACAATGGTGGCCATCTTGCAGCATGTTGGGAAAGCGGACTGGGATAGGGATTGATTGAATATGTCCGTAAACACACCAGCCAGCTCGTCTGAAAATGCTCTTAGGCCGCGGCTAGGGATGCCATCTGGGCTGGCAGCCTTGGGATGGTTAACACATTTAAATGTTTTACTCACGTCGGCCACAGAGAAGGAAAGGCCACAGTCGTTGGTTGCGGGCCATGTCGGTGGCACTGTATTGTCCTCAAAGCGAGCAAAGAAGTTGTTTAATTTGCCTGGGAGCATGACGTCGATGTCCGAGATGGGGCTGGTTTTCTTTTTCTAATCCGTGATTGTTCTGTAGACCCTGCCACATACGTCTCGTGTTTGAGCTCCTGMATTGCGACTCCACCTTGTCTCTATACTGACGCTTTGCTTGTTTGATTGCCTTACGGAGGGAATAACTACACTCTTCGTATTCGGCCATGTTTCCAGTCGCCTTGCCATAATTACATGTGGTGKTACGTGCTTTCAGTTTTGCGCGAAGGCTGCCATTAATCCACGGTTTCTGGTTAGGGACGATTTTAATAGTCACAGTGGGTACAACATCTCCTATACACTTCCTTATTAACTCGCTCACCGAGTCAGCGTCTTCGTCAATGTTATTGTCTGAGGCTACCCAGAACATATACAAAGCAATCTTGAAGCGTGGAATCCAATTGGTCAGACCAGCTTTGGATAGACCTAAGCACGGGAGCTTCCTATTTTAGTTTCTGCCTATAGGAGGGGAGCAACAAGATGGAGTCATGGTCAGATTTACCAATAGGAGGGCATTGTATGCATCGCGGAAGTTAAGAGTAGCACTGGTCGATTGTGCTACTCTCTCGTGTATTGCAATCGATATGCTGATAGAATTTAGGTAGCCTTGTTCTCAGATTAGCTTTGTTAAAATCCCCAGCCACAATAAATGCTGCCTCAGGATATATGATTTCCAGTTTGCATAAAGTCCAATGAAGTTCCTTGATGGCCGGCCGTCTTGGTATCCGCTTGCGGGGTGATATACACGGCTGTGACTATAACATAGGAGAGCTCTCTTGGCAAATAATACGGTCGGCATTTGATTGTGAGGAATTCTAGGTCAGGTAAGCAAAAGGACTTGAGTTCTTGTATGTTGTTACAATTACACCATGAGTCGTTAATCATGAAACAAACACCCCCGCCCTTCTTCTTACCAGAGAGATGTTTGTTCCTGTTGGTGCGACGCACTGAAAATCCCGTTGGCCCTACGGACTCCGACAGCATGTCCCCAACTAGCCATGTCTCCTTGAAACAGAATGTTATAATCCCGGATATCTCTTTGGAAAGCAACTCTTGCTCTAATTTAGTTGACTTTGTTAACTAGGGACTGGACATTAGCGAGTAATAWACYCGGAAGCGGTGGGTGGTGTGCGCGCATCCGAAGCCTCAGTAGAAGACTGCTCTGGTACCCTTTTCTTCGGCGGCGTTGTTTTGGATCGGCCTCTGGATTCAGTTCAAATGCCCTGGGAGGTGCAACAAAGGATCCGCAACAAAAGATCCGCTTTGGGAAAGTCCTATTCCTGGTCATAGTGCTGGTTGTGCAAGTAAGTTGACGTCTCTAACTATCCAATAGTTCTTACCGGCTGTATGTAATRACACTTAAGGTTTTCTGGGCTAACAATGTAAGACATAATACATAAAAAACGAAATACTGCAGAGTTTCSTAAGGACTTGAAGCGAAGCTGCCATCTCTTTCGGCGTCATCAACCCAGAGTCTCTCAGAGCGTTCAGTCAGCCCACTGACACCCCTATCAGATCACAGCAAAATCAGTCTACTTGAACAGAGCAATATTCAATCATGAGGCATCAAAGCTAAAGGAACTGAATAATATTAAGAAATGCTATAGATGGAAGGAATGTAGTGTGGAAACCTACTAAAAAACAATTAGGCAACAACAAATTCAACTTCCTGGACAAAACGTTACACTGTAATAGTGAATGTGTAAATTTGGCAGGAGAAATCCTAAACACTATATTTGATATCTCAGCTTCCATATCAAATCAAAAATAAAATAAAAAAGAAGACTGATGAAAAAAACAAACAATGACAAATGGTTTGTGCCCCCAGCTGTGCCCTGGACACTATATGTACATTTATTGCCCCACATTTATCTTCAGAGTTCGTACTGTTAGGTGACCTAAACTGGGATATTCTTAACACCCCAGCCATCCTACAATCTAAGCTAGATAACCTCAATCTCACACAAATTATCAAGGAACCTACCAGGTACAACCCTAAATCCGTAAACACGGGCACCCTCATAGATATCAACCTGCCCAACCTGCAATCTAAATTGTCGTCAACCAAGATCGTAGCGATCACTGCCTCATTGCCTGCGTCCGTAATGGGTCCGCGGTCAAACGACTACCCCTCATCACTGTCAAACGCTCCCTAAAACACTTCAGCGAGCAGGCCTTTCTAATCGGCCTGGCCCGGGTATCCTGGAAGGATATTGACCTCATCCCGTCAGTAGAGGCTGCCTGGTTATTCTTTAAAAGTGCTTTCYTCAATATCTTAAATWAGCATGTCCCATTCAAAAAATGTAGAACAAAGAACAGATATAGCCCTTGGTTCACTCCAGACTTGACTGCCCTTGACCAGCACAAAAACATCCTGTGGCATACTGCATTAGCATCGAATAGCCCCCGCCATATGCAACTTTTCAGGGAAGTTAGGAACCAATATACACAGTCAGTTAGGAAAGCTAAGGCTAGCTTTTTCAAACAGAAATTTGCATCCTGTAGCACAAATTCCMAAAATTTGAGACACTAAAGTCCATGGAGAATAAGAGCACCTCCTCCCAGCTGCCCACTGCACTGAGGCTAGGAAACACTGTCACCACCGATAAATCTAAGATAATCGAGAATTTTAATAAGCATTTTTCTACGGCTGGCCATTCTTTCCACCTGGCTACCCCTACCCCGGCCAACAGCTCTGCACCAGCCACAGTAACCCCCCCCCCCAAGCTTCTCCTTCACCCAAATCCAGATAGCTGAGCTGCAAAATGTGGACCCCTACAAATCAGCTGGGCTTGACAATCTGGACCCTCTCTTTCTAAAATTATCCGCTGCAATTGTTGCAACCCCTATTACGAGCTTGTTCAACCTCTCTTTCGTATCATCTAAGATCCCCAAAGATTGGAAAGCTGCCGTGGTCATCCCTCTCTTCAAAGGGGGAGACACTCTAGACCCAAACTGTTACAGACTTATATCTATCCTGCCCTGCCTTTCTAAAGTCTTCAAAGGCCAGGTTAACAAACAGATCACCGACCATTTCGAATCCCACCGTATCTTCTCTGCTATGCAATCTGGTTTCCGAGCACCTCAGCCACACTCAAGGTCCTAAACAATATCATAACCACCATCGATAAAAGACAATACTGTGCAGTCATCTTCATTGACCTGTCCAAGGCTTTTGACCCTGTCAATCACCACATTCTTATCGGCAGACTCAACAGCCTTGGTTTCTCAAATGATTGCCTCGCCTGGTTCACTAACTACTTATCTGATAGAGTTCAGTGTGTCAAATTGGAGGGCCTGTTGTCCGGACCTCTGGCAGTCTCTATGGRGGTGCCACAGGGTTCAATTCTCKGGCCGACTCTCTTCTCTGTATATATCAATGATGTCGCTCCTGCTGCTGTTGATTCTCTGTTCCACCTCTACACAGACAACACCATGCTGTATACATCTGGCCCTTCTCTGGACACTGTGTTAACAAACCTCCAGACGAGCTTCAATGCCATACAACACTCCTTCCGTGGCCTCCAACTGCTCTTAAATGCAAGTAAAACTAAGWGCATGCTCTTCAACCGATTGCTGCCTGCAGCTGCCCGCCCGACTGCACCTGCCCGCCCGACTAGCATCACTACTCTGGAAGGTTCTGTCTACATAGTAGACTATGTGGACAACTACAAATACCTATGTGTCTGGTTAGACTGTAAACTCTCCTTCCAGACTCACATCAAACTGTAACGGCTGTCTATCTCTTCCTCCTCATCTGACGAGGAGAGGCGAGAAGGATCGGAGGACCAATACGCAGAGTGGTAAGTTTCCATGWTTTAATATAATCCACGAAAACAAGACACAATACAAAATAACAAAAGAACTAACCGAAACAGTCCCGTGTGGCAACAAACACTGACACGGAAGACAAACACCCACAAACCAACAGTGAAAACAGGCAACCTAAATATGGCTCCCAATCAGAGACAATGCAAAACACCTGCCTCTGATTGAGAACCATATCAGGCTAAATGAACAAACCTAAACATAGAAACAAATAACATAGACTGCCCACCCCAACTCACGCCCTGACCATACTAAATAAAGACAAAACAAGGGAAAATAAAGGTCAGAACGTGACACAAACATCTCCAATCCCAAATAAATCTAGAATCGGCTTCCTATTTCGCAACAATGCCTCCTTCACTCATGCTGCCAAACATACCCTCGTAAAACTGACCATCCTACCGATTCTTGACTTCGGTGATGTCATTTACAAAATAGCCTCCAACACTCTACTCAGCAAATTGGATGTAGTCTATCACASTGCCATTCGTTTTGTCACCAAAGCTCCATATACTACCCACCACTGCGACCTGTATGCTCTCGTTGGCTGGCCCTTGCTTCATATTTGTCGCCAAACCCACTGGCTCCAGGTCATCTATAAGTCTTTGCTTTGTAAAGCTCTGCCTTATCACAGCTCACTGGTCACCACAGCAACACCCACCCGTAGCACACGCTCCAGCAGGTATATTCCACTATGGCCTAGCATTGCCTTAAGCTTAGAGTTATTTAACAGCTGTTCACACACACACACACATACACATACACATACACATACACATACACACACACACACACACACACAAATACAGCAGAATGGGCAGACTGATTGTCAACAGACGTGCTACTCTCTTCCTGTTTTTAAAAACTTAAAGCCTCTACTGAGGCTTCTCCAATGTATGGTTTTCTTTTACTACGCAATGTATTTTTCCATGGTCCTCTTYGCAACATTGGTAAATGCACCTGTTYMGATATGACTTGTGGTAGTCCTAGATTGTCTTGTGYGCTGTCGGTCCTGGATATTAATGAGTGAATCTGTCCTTGATCATCTTGTGCTCTCTGTCAGCCCTTGATCATCTTGTGCTCTCTGTCAGCCCTTGATCATCTTGTGCTCTCTGTCAGCCCTTGATCATCTTGTGCTCTCTGTCAGTCCGAGATCTTCTTGTGAAATATCTCAATAATATTCCTTTGGCTCTGTTACTTGTTTTTGAAACAGCAATTTGATATTGGTTTTAATATTGGAAATTGAAAGGCTTAATGACAAGTTTGTTTTTGTCAATGTTTGTGTGCTGTGTTGGTCCTGGATTGACTACTGCACAAGAGTAACACATCTGCCAATGTTTGTCCTGTCTAGCATGGCCATCTTAAACCCTACTGCATTCAACTCCTCCAATGTGCTCGTCAAACATTGAGACACACAATATGTTTCAGTTGTACATATTGCCTGAACGAGACCGATGCCTGGAAAACGTCACCCATTAATATTATAGCAATCTGATGAAACCATTGAATTTTAGAGTTTTACAGAGATGGAAACAGAACATTCACTTTTATAAACGTTGGCTAGTATTTGCTGTCCAGGCCTTTAAATTAAATACTGGCAGTTTGTGAGACATGGCACTGTAACAGAAAACCACTTTTGATAACCTAATGTTAATATTCTGTGTGTTCCCAAGCAGATTTATTAGACTGACTGAAGTGTGGGCCCAGAAAAGAATGTCTGTTTTGACTCTTCTAATCAGTCTCTCTCTCTCTCTTTCTCTCTCAATTCAAAGGGCTTTATTGGCATGGGAAGCACATGTTTACATTGTCAAAGCAAGTGAAATAGATAATAAACAAAAATGAAATGAACAGTAAACATTACACTCACAATTGTTCCAAAGTAATAGAGACAATTCAAATGTCATATTATGTCTATGTACTGTGTYGTAACGATGTGCAAATAGTTAAAGTACCAAAGGGAAAAAATTACCATAAACATGGGTTGAATTTACTATGGTGTTTGTTCTTCACTGGTTACCCTTTTCTTGTGGCGACAGGTCACAAATCTTGCTGCTGTGACGGCAGACTGTGGTATTTCACCCAATATATATGGGAGTTTTTCAAAATTGGATTTGTTTTGGAATTCTTTGTGGGTCTGTGTAATCTGAGGGAAATATGTGTCTTTAATAGGGTCATACATTTGGCAGGAGGTTAGGAAGTGCAGCTCAGTTTCCACCTCATTTTGTGGGCAGTGTGCACATAGCCTGTCTTCTCTTGAGAGCCAGGTCTGCCTACGGCGACCTCTCTGACTAGCAAGGCTATGCTCACTGAGTCTGTACATAGTCAAAGCTTTCCTTAAGTTTGGGTCAGTCACAGTGGTCAGGTATTCTGCCACTGTGTACTCTCTGTTTAGGGCCAAATATCTCTCTCTCTCTCTCTTAAGTTAGCATTCTAGATTGCGCTGTTTTTGTTCTTTCCAATGTGTCAGGTAATTAACTTTGTTTTTCTCATGATTTGGTTGGGTCTAATTGTGTTGCTGTCCWGGGGCTCTGTGGGGTCTGTTTGTGAACAGAGCCYCAGGACCAGCTTGCTTAGGGGACTCTTCTCCWGGYTAATCTCTCTGTAGGTGACGGCTTTGTTATGAAAGGTTTGGGAATCACTTCCTTTCAGGTGGTTGTAGAATTTAACGGCTCTTTTCTGGATTTGGATAATTAGCGTGTATCGGCCTAATTCTGCTCTGCATGCATTAATTGGTGTTTTACATTCTACACAGAGGATATATTTGCAGAMTTTGATTCAAAGGGGCTTTATTGGCATGGGAAACGTGTTTCAAAACTGAGAAGACACAAAACACCAACAAAGAACTATTAGAATTTAACAGTAAACAATCAGGTTTCAAAAAGATAACATTTCAAGTGTTTCAGAAATGTGCAAATAGTTGTCGTACGAATAGTAAGGGAAGATAAATAGATATATATTGGTCGAACTCCACTCGTTGCCCTTTTCTCATGGGCCACAAATGTTCCTTCTGTGATTGCAAACTGAGGTATTTCGCCTGACAGATATGGGAYTTTATCTATGCCAGATTTWGTTTTTAAATTCTTTGTGGATCGGTGTAATCTGGGGGAAATATATCTCTAATATGGGTATACATTTGGCAGGAGGTTAGGTTTTTCTCTCCCATCTTCACACAATACCCCATAATGACAGTGAAGTGAAAACATGTTTACATATTTTTTGCAAATATATTGAAGTACCAGTCAAAAGTTTGGACACACCTACTCATTCCTGGGTTTTTCTGTATTTTTACTATTTTCTACWTTGTCAAGTTGAGTGWAGACATTACAACTATGAAACCACACATATGGAATCATGTAGTACCCCAAAAAGTGTTAAACAAATCAAAATATATTTATTTTTGAGATTCTTCAATGTAGCCACCCTTTGCCTTGGTGAGAGCTTGCACAATCTTGATATTCTCTCAACCAGCTTCCTGAGGTAGTCACCAGGAATGCAATTCAATTATTAACCAGATCATGTCCCTAATCACAACTCCAACTCAGGAAATGAAGAGTGATGACAAAGCCAATCAGGATCAAAAAGGAAATATGGGATAAAGGTCAGAGGTCAGATGCCAAGGAGAAGGGATGGAGCTGTCACCACCTAGAGAGAGAGATGGAGAGCGAAGGAGTGGAAGGGGAGAGAGAGAGAGAGAGAGAATGAGAATGATTGGATGAATGGATTGAGAATAGAGGTGTAGTCTGGAGGAGAGGCAGGCCTTGTCAACACCAATACTACTCCAGGAGTCACAGAGGGAGGAGAAAAGCTGTACTCAAGTCCCACTGAGAAGAGAAGACAAGACAAGAGAATACTTTTTTACCAAACCCTAGAAAATCATTTTATATAATCCTCCTTAGAGTATCGTTACACAAACTGACACAACACAGCTACACCAGATTTAATCAACTTTAACCATCGCTAAAGGACACAGTTATTAAATATGTTCCCATCCGAAATTAAAACTGGACKAACTTGAGAGTACATTTTCCCTCCCCACTTTTTTCTTTCCCTCATTAMGTTTTTACGTCTTGATCCATTCATTTCTGGGAATTCTGAGAAACTGGACTTGAGTCTTTATGCAACAGAGATTTGATCACCTTTGAAAGTCCCATCCTCAAATGAAGGTACAGGGATTATAGGTCTCAGAAACATCTCTAAAATGTCATTCTGGAGGGCAGCTCTGACCATAACTTAAATGTTCAAAGCAGCTCCATGTCAATTTCAGTCTTGGCACGTCGGTGAGAAACTACGTTTAATGTAATCTAATATACAGACCAAATAAATGTTGGGTTATGAAACTGCAATGTTTTTCAGAAGTGGCCAGTAAGCAGGTCTGGAGAGTGTACTGAACCCTGTCTCTGCTATGGCCCCTGGCTGGGTTGGAAGATGGACGCAAGGACTGAGGAAGGACAGGACACAGTGTCCACTCTACAGCCTACAGTCTCTGACAGCTCTTCCCTTCCTGTCTGATATCAACGGAGTCCTGTTGAAGGCCTGTCATAAAATGTAATTACACTGCAAAGGAAGATGTCAGGTTTTCAAGTTATTTCTGTGTGTGCTGAAARGTGTTGTGAATGCAATAACAGAGATGGGAACTGTCAATAGCTATGTTTCCATTAACTTGTCCAGTGATTTTTTTTWTTTTTGTCGACATTTAGAAAGTTGGCATAAAAAATAGATGTGACAATTGCCTGCTAAGGTGAATTTCCATTGAACTATCTTGTGTGGATAAAAACAGTTGGACATAATGACGTCGCACCTAAAACTACAGTGTTGAATGGTTGTGTTTCCATTAGTGTTTCCATTACCCATTTAGGCAAATTAATAATTTGGCATCAGCCTGTATGCCCTCCCACCTATCTGTTTCATGTCTCAGCCAGCATGGATAAAATGCAATAATTTACTAATATTTGCCAGATTCTCATAATTCTCATGTGCCAACGAATCGCCACGGTTTGTGCCATGGTGAAACTTGGACTCGTCCCATGACCGGGAGACCCATGAGGCAGCGCACAATTGGCCCAGCGTTGTCTGGKTTAGGGGATGGTTTGGCCGTCCCCTCGCTCTAGTGACTCCTTGTGGCGGGCCGGGCTCCTGCAAGCTGATTCTGGTCGCCAGCTGGACGATGTTTCCTCCAACACATTGGTGTGGCTGGCWTCCGGGTTAAGCGAGCAGTGTGTCAAGAAGCAATGCKGCTCCGAAACATGGCAGGGTCATGTTTTGGAGGACTCATGGCTCTCGACYTTCACCTCTCCYGAGTCCATAGGGGAGTTGCAGKGATGGGACAAGACTGTAACTACCAATTGGATATCACAAAATTGGGGAGAAAAAAGGGGTAAAAGTAGAAAMAAATACAAATAAAATGACACTCGTTCTTGTAGAGATGTGAAGCAATTCAGGCAGTCTTGAAAGTCAAGACAGTCTTGCAAAGAAACATTATTTGTATAGTTAAATAAATTGATTTTGAAAGCAGTAAGAATTTACTATGAAATGTGGAGCTTTATAGTTACGTGATAACATCACTGCCCTGCGTACCTACAAAATTCATCCACAATCGTAATTTATTACAAAAACACCATTTCTATCATCATTTGAAAATTCCACCCCTGTCAATCGGATATAAATGTATTCGATCTTTAGCAAATTTCTCTGCCGTTTCCATTACAAATGTATTTTGTGACATTTCTTTTGTCGAATAAACCAGGGTCAATGGAAACCTGCCTATTTGGTCACTACGGTCAAGTAGCAACAGTCAGTGTGTCTAGGTGCTATGGGTTACAACACAAAGCACTCCATGTTACGGTTAAAGAATAATGCAGAAGTCTTTCAGTCCTCAGACACGTCCGAGAGGACAGTGGACTCATCCCTGCTAATCTTTCCATMTCTGTGATGGCCCAGGTCATCTTTTATCTGGGATGAGGTCTGGTTGTTAAGCAACAGTACGATAGTGGCTGTTATACAAACAGAGAATGGCTTCTCCATATCTCAGATCAGATAAGATGTTTGGGTGATAAGAGACTCATGGKAATATTTTGTGTCTTTCCAAGTCATGTTTGTCCAGATACAGCCATGGGAACTGATCATCTCTTTGTCCTGTTCCTATAACAGATTGCTCAGAATATCAATCGCCACTGAGTTTTGTCTGACAGCTGATGACTTCCTAATATGGATGCCATACAGAAGAAGCATAAAGGGTGTCCAATGCGCTCTGATGGGTTAAATTCTGCCTGACATTTAATCCTTTCTCTCATTGTTTCTGTTTGTGACTGAGGTAATGTGTACAAATGATCCGTTCTACTTATACAACACAATGTGTAGTAACTACAGTAAGTCCTCCACCATGCAGGCTTACTGACTGTTCCAGGCTGCTCCTCCACCATGCAGGCTTACTGACTGTTCCAGGCTGCTCCTCCCCAATGCAAGGCTTACTTGACTGTTTCCCGGGCTGCTCCCTCCAAACCATGCAGGTTACTTGGACTGTTCCAGGCTGCTCCCCACGCATGGCAGGCTTTACTGACTGTTCCCTGGCTGCTCCTCCACCATGCAGGCTTACTGACTGTTCAAGGCTCTCCTCCACCATCGCAGGCTTAACTGACTGTTCCCGGCTGCTCCTCCACCATGCAGGCTTTACTGACTGTTCCAGGCTGCTCCTCCACACCATGCAGGCTTACTTGTCGGCCACTGTTCCAAGAGGCTTTGACTGTTCCACTGCTCTCCACCATGATAGGCTTACTGACTGTTTCCAGGCTGCTCCTCCGCCATGAGGGCTTACTGAACTGTTCCATAGGCTGCTCCTCCATCGCATGCAGGCTTAACTGACTGTTCCAGTCTGCCTCCCCAACCATGCAGGCTACTGACTGTTTCCAGCTGCTCCCTCCACCATGCAGGCTTACTGACTGTTCCAGATCTGCTCCTCCACCATGCAGGCTTACTGACTGTTCCAGGCTGCTCCCTCCACCATGCAGGCTTACTGACTGTTCCAGGCTCTCCTCGCACCCTGCAGGCTTACTGACTTTTTACCAGGCTGTCCTCACCAATGCCAGGCTTACTGAACCATGTTCCTGGCTGCTACCTCCACCATGCAGGCTACTGACTGTTCCAGGCCTGCTCCTCCAACCATGCACTTTACTGACTGTTCCAGGCTGCTCCTCCACCATGCCAAGGCTTACTGACTGTTTCCAGGCTGCTCCTCCACCAGTAGCCTTTTACTGACTGTCCAAGGCTGGCTCCTCCACCATGCAGGCTTACTGACTGTTCCAGGCTGCTCTCATGCCTTACTGACTACAGCTGTCTCACAGCAGGCTTACTGACTGTCCAGGCTGCTCCGTCCACCATATGCAGGCTACTGACTGTTGCCAGCTGCTCCCACTGGCTCTCTTTCCAGCGCTCTCACATTGCAGCCTTACCTGGACTGTTTCCCGGCTACTCCTCCACCATGTAGCATTACTGAACTTCGTTCAGCTGCCTCGCCCTACCCATGCAGGCTTACTGGACTGTTCCAGGCTTGCCTCCTCCACCATGCAGGAGCAGGGTATCGACTTGTTCCAAGGCCTGTCCTCCACCATTGCAGGCTTACTGACTGTTCAGGCTGCTCCTCCACCATGCAGGCTTACTGACTGTTCCAGGCTGCTCCTCCACCATGTAGGCTTACTGACTGTTCCAGGCTGCTCCTCCGCCATGTAGGCTTACTGACTGTTCAAGGCTGCTCCTCTCTCCTCCATGCAGGAATTCCCCCATGCAGGCTTACTGACTGTTCCAGCTGCTTCTCTCTCCTCCACCATGCTGCTTTTGGACAGCCCTGTCTTTAGAGAAGGAAGAGACTCATTAAGACATACTGTACATCTTACCACACACACACACACACACACACACACACACACACACACACACACACACACACACACACCCATGGGCGCTGAATGAAAAGACCAAGCCCAGACCACTTGCCTGTTCCAGCAAGGTCAGAGGAAAATGTTCCCATTTCCATCAATGAGGTCCAGTGTCTTACGAGTGCATGTTGTCCCACTCAAATATCAGGGCCATTAGTAAGGCATGTCTTGGGATGGGTCCTGGGTACTCTGGTGCTAAGTAAAGTCTGTTTCAAGGTAGGGTATACCAGCATAACACCATTCTAACCAGATTCACTGGTGCAAGAACATGTAATACAATCTAGCAATGGAAAGTAGTACATATCATCAAACCTTTAAACTGGTTCCAAAGTACAGCAACGTGTAGAGAGCTATAGATCTTTGACAAAAATATTTGACTGCTACCGTTCTTTGTCAAGCTTGATGAAGACCCTTTAGAACAGTGGACGCCCATCGCTAACATTTAGACATCGCTAGACCTACAGGAAGTATCCACATGTACTACAGGAAGTAGCAGTATGTTAGAACAAATTATGGTAGGTCTACAGGAAGTAGTTGCATGTTAGAACAAATTATGGTAGGCCTACAGGAAGTAGTCGCATGTTAGAACAAAAGTAGGCAGAATGCGTGCCCTCTCTCGTTTCCAGTTAGCAATGATTAGTCATCTAAGATTCCCAGTGGTTGAACTGTTGCCACCAGGGTTAGGGTCAAATCAATTTTAATTTTGTTGATTCATGGATAATTTAAATGTAATTGATCCCAACCATGGTTCTTGTATTAAATCCTAGAACCCTGGTCTCATTTCAGATGTGTTCATTGTGCTCTGACCTCAACTCAGCCACAGCCCTGGTCCCCAGCTGGGACTGATATACTGTACGATGCTATTCACTAGGGTCGCTGACAGACACACACGCACATATACACAAACACAGACTGACACATACGCACACACCCCTACAACCCTTGTTGAATCCCAATCTCATCAAGCAGAATCCCTGTCACCATAGGTTCTCTCCTCGTTACAGTATAATGAAAGGATGGGTGACAGAAAACAGGGATGGTCAGGTCTGGGTAAAGACTTTTGACATGTTTAACGTAGTATTCACTGGTTTCTCTTCTATTACAATAGAACAGTAGAACAGGGGCAGAGAACGAGAGAGCAAGAGGGAATGGAGGGGCATGCTTTGCCTTTAGCAAATAAGGCTCTACAACAAGGATGGACCCCTAGTGTATCCCCCCTAGTGTATCCCCCTAGTGTATCCCCCTAGTGTATCCCCCTAGTGTATCCCCCTTGGCTTTTCATTATGTTGTTCTACATTGCTATTGTAATAGTATTGCTATTGCCTAATAAACCTGCCTATTTACTCTACTCCCCCATACCACCTAGTGGTGGGGAGGCACATGGCAGAATGGAGCAGTGTGTGTGTGTGTGTGTGTGTGTGTGTGTGTGTGTGTGTGTGTGTGTGTGTGTGTGTGTGTGTGTGTGTGTGTGTGCGTGCGCGCAGCGTGCGTGCGTGCGTGCGTGCGTGTCGTGTGTGCCCGCATACTATGCCAGAGGACACCAAGAAGACCATAAGCCAAGGCCACATTTTTACCCTTAGAGTCATTGTCCGCCTCGGCGACCCTGGCTGGCTATACAGCACAAACCACACATACAACACTGCACACACTAACACAAAACACACACATACGCACACATACACACCCCTCCCTGTTCCTGCTTCACCTGGCCGCTACTGACATCGGAAGCACAACAGACAAAGAAAGGGAGAAAGGGAATTGAAAGAGAACTTTTCTTCTTAAAAAGGGAATTTTGGCAAAAGGAGTTCAGCTATTCAGATTCCTACTGAGAGCCTTTCCAAAGAGAGTTCTGTGCATACCGACACTAACTTTAATTAGACCTACATGATTAATTGTACAATAGTTCAGAGATTGCGAGAGAGAGAGAGAAAGAGAGAGAGAGAGACATAAAAGCGGGAGAGAGGGGGAGAGAGAAAGAAACATAAAGCGAGATCGGCTAAAGGTTCACAGATATAATGTGTATATTTGTCCCCCTGTGCATTGTAACTGTGTTACTGTGCTGGGAAAACTATGAGTTAAGGGAGAAGATTAATGATATTTTAAAACATCCCAGCTGCTTTACATCTCCTATAACACAACACCAAACAGAAGGAGAGAAGGAGAGAGAGAAAGAAGGAGGGAAAGAGGGAGGGAAAGAGGGAGCGAGGGAGGGAGACATGGCATCCCTGTGGTGAAACACTTGGCAAATAATATGTAGTTTGAGCCAATCATGATGAGCCAAAGTGTGTCTCTAAGTGTGTGCCTCAGATTTGTCTGAAAGTGCATGGGGAATGAGTGTCTGTGCCTTGAAGTTTTATATTGTAGCTTAGACACATCTGAGTTTGCAGACAGAGATAACAGACGGGTCGTTCCATTTCATTTCAGAAAGTCATGACACCCACCATCTCAGATTGTTCTKTCTGTAGTTAGAAACAGATCATATATWTTTTTTTAAATGTTGAAAGACAARTTGAAGTCTGATACATTAAGCTGATTGCACCCAAATKGCCCATTTCAATGTATTGGATTTATATAATATTCATTAAATAACATTTCCAACAAACGATTTGGACCGGATCAAAGCCACCCACTGACCCCTAACTCCACACCAAGCCCACCTCAACGACCAGTATACAGTATCAGTTCTCTATGTTTGACGAGTAGTATAGAGCTTGGAGTATTATTTATTCATACTACAGTATGTAATGAATTTTCAGTCATTTGGTGATTTTGGGGGGGGGGCACTCTACCATAAAGACCCGATTGGTGGTGCAGAGATGGTTGTCATTCTGGAAGGTTCTCCCATCTACACAGAGGAACTCTGGAGCTCTGTCAGCGTGACTATCGGGTCCTTGTTCACCTCCCTGACCAAGGCCCTTCTCCCCCGATCTCTCAGTTTGGCTGTGCGGCYRGCTCTAGGAAGAGTCTTGGTGGTTCTAAACTTCTTCCATTTAAGAATGATGGAGGCCACTGTGTTCTTGGGGACCTTCTATGCTGCAGAAATGTTTTGGTACCCTTCCTCAGATCTGTGCCTCGACACAATCTTGTCTCGGAGCTCTACGGACAATTCCTTCGACCTTATGGCTTGGATTTTGCTCGAACATACACTGTCAACTGTGGGACCTTATATAGACAGGTGTGTGCCTTTCCAAATCCTGTCCAATCAATAGAATTTACCACAGGTGGACTCCTCCAATCATGTTGTAGAAACATATCAAGGATGATCAATGGAAACAGGATGCACCTGAGCTCAATTTCGAGTCTCATAGCAWAGGGTCTGAATACTTATGTAAATAAGGTATTTCTGTTTTTWWWWWATTATACATTTGCAAAAATATMWAAAAAACTGTTTTTGCTTTGTCATTATGAGGTATTGTGTATAGATTCATGAGGGGATAAAAAATATATATTTTAGAATAAGACAGTAACGTAACAAAATGTGAGAAAAGTCAAGGGGTCTGAATACTTTCCGAATGCAGTATATAGAAAGGATGCTCACTTTTTGGTAGACAGACACATGCAAAAATACCAGCCGTGTGAATTTTATCACCATGGTTAAACTCTGAGATAAAAGGTTGACAGATAGTCACAGCTCTTAGTAAAGAAGCCACCTGGCTGGTCTCTCTATTTTCACCAGCTGTCTATTTCCATGTCACCGTCTTATTAAAGGCAAACAGTGATGAGACTTTGTGTGTATACAGTATGCTTGCGTGCATGTTTGTTTTTGCCATTTTGTTCCTTGCGGCAGCGCTCAGTGGTGCTGGATGTGTGTGTGTATGTGTGTGTGTGTGTGTGTGTGTGCTGTGTGTGTGTGTGTGTGTGTGTGTGTGTGGTGTGTGTGTGTGTGTGTGTGGTGTGCGGTGTGTGTTGTGTGTCAGGATGTGTCAGGATGTGCAATGTGGTGGTGTCAACACGTCAGAGGAAGTGTCACGTAACCCACAGCTACTTACTGGAAGTGGACCACATGCTGACACACACACACACACACACATCCATGGCTGGGTTGAGGTTCTCTCTCTTTCTCTGATCTGTCTCTTTGCATTGGGCTCCATGACGCTGATCCATTCAATGGCCTTTTCACAAAGCCACCGTCTGATTGGACAAACTGGAGCCAAACGTGCGGGCAGAGCCTCCAGTGCACAGGTCCACAAGTGTGTGTGTACCTTTTGACCCCTCCTTGGTGGCCTCAACTCACAGTGCAGAGAGAGAGAGAAATAGAATGAGACAGAGATAAGAGACAGACAGAGGGAGATAGTGAAAGAGACAGAAAGAGACAGAGAAAGCAGAGAGAGACAGAGAGAGCAGGGAGAGAGGGAGAGAGCRCGAGAGAGGGTAATAKAATTATACAGAGAAGAGAGAGAAGAGGGAGATAGTGAGAGAGACAGGGAGAGACAGAGAGAGCAGAGAGAGCAGAGAGAGAGGGAGAGAAGAGGGAGAGAGAGAGAAAGAGAGAGAGGGGGTGTAATAGAAAGAGAAAGAGACAAAGAGCAGAGACAGAGAGAGTGAGAGAGGTCTGGGGTCCGCTCACCAACCAATAATTCACAAAATGGGACAAACACCAAATTGAGACTCTGCATGAAAAATTCTGCAAAAAATATCCTCTGTTTACAATGTTAAACACCAAATAACGCATGCAGAGCAGAATTAGGCCAATACCCGCTAATTATCAAAATCCAGAAAAAAACATTAAATTCTACAACCACCTAAAAGGAAGCGATTCCCAAACCTTCCATAACAAAGCCATCACCTACAGAGAGATGAACCTGGAGAAGAGTGCCCTAAGCAAGCTGGTCCTGGGGCTCTGTTCACAAACACAAACCAACCCCACAGAGCCCCAGGACAGCAACACAATTAGACCCAACCAAATCATGAGAAAAACAAAAAGCAAATTTAAATTTAATTTAATTTATTTATTTATAATTACCTAACACATTGGAAAGAATAACTAGAACACAGAGCAATCTAGAATGCTATTTGGCAGACTACCTGACCACTGTGACTGACCCAAACTTAAGGAAAGCTTTGACTATGTACAGACTCAGTGAGCATAGCCTTGCTATTGAGAAAGGCCGCTGTAGGCAGACTTGGCTCTCAAGAGAAACAGGCTATGTGCACACTTCCCACAAAATGAGGTGGAAACTGAGCTGCACTTCCTAACCTTCTGCCAAATGTATGACCATATTAGAGACACATATTTTCCCTCAGATTACACAGACCCACAAAGAATTTGAAAGCAAATCAAATATTGACAAACTCCCATATCTATTGGGTGAAATACCACAGTGTGCAATCACAGCATCAAAATGTGTGCATTATGCACAAGAAAAGGGTAACAAGTGAAGAACAAACAACATTATAAACACAACCATATTTATGTTGATTATTCCCTTTTTTCCTATTTGCACATTGTTACAACACCTTATAAGGACATAATTGTCACGACTTCCGCCGAAGTTGGGCCTCTCCTTGTTGGCGGCGTTCGGCGGTTGACTACACCGTTTTCTAGCCGCCACCGATCTACGTTTCATTGTCCATTTGTTTTGTCTTATTGTACAGACCTGGTTTCATTACATTATTATTTATTCCTATTTAACCTCTTGGTTCCCA
Source organism: Salvelinus sp. IW2-2015 (assembly GCF_002910315.2). NCBI lineage: Eukaryota > Metazoa > Chordata > Actinopteri > Salmoniformes > Salmonidae > Salvelinus > Salvelinus sp. IW2-2015. The sequence continues at coordinate 38,683,077 of NC_036856.1, read as the reverse complement.
CATTGTTTTGTGCGTGTTTGTTCTGTGTTTAGCTGTCGCTACTATTTGTGAGCTGATTGTTTTCCCTGCGGTGGAATTTATTTTGTTGACGTTTTGAGTAAAAGTCCGTTTATTACTCATCCTCTGTGTCCTGCGCCTGACTCCGTCCCACCTGCTGCACATCCACCCTTTACAGTAATACAACATTTCAAATCTCTTTATCATTTTGGAACTTCTGTGAGTGTAAGTTTTACGTTCATTTTTTTTGTTTATTAACTTTGTTTATTTTCCATTTCACTTACTGACAATGTAAACATGTTTCCCATGCCATTAAAGCCCTCAAAATGAATTGAATTGAGTGAGATAGAGAGAGCAAGCAAGAGAGCGTGTGAAAAGCAGTGTAAACGGTGGCTGCCAGCTCCTCTGTCTGCTGTCCAGTGTGAGCTAGCAGGGTTTATCACCATCTCAATGTGTGTGAGAAAATTCTCCTACCTGATTTCATCACAATTCAACAAGTACCTGCAACAGTCACTCATCGAGTGAGACTTAGCATAGAAAGTCAGAGCCTTGAGTGGAGAACATTGAAATGTTGAATCAACTCAAGTAAAACACATTTTTCACACCGTTGTTGGTGGAGGGTGGTGTGTGTGTGTGTGTTGTGTGTGTGTGTGTGTGTGTGTGTGTGTGTGTGTGTGTGTGTGTGTGTGTGGTTCAGGATTATATACCCTCTCTCTGTGTGGAGTGAACTGACTAACCTCTAACACTGTTGGCAAACAACCAGAGTTAAGATGCAGATTAGTCTGCTAATGAGGTTAAAGTCTACAGAAAAACAATATAAACGTCACTATGACTTTCCTATTGGCACAGATCTAGGATCAGCTTACTTTCCAGAAGCCCTTAGATTGACCATTAAGGGATACTCTGTTGTTTACATCAGAGTTGTTGGTCTGATTGATCCATGGGCCTCCCATACTATGTMCTATATGTAAGATGAGTAGCTTTGGAAAGGGTGTTTCATTACCATCATCATATTCTAATTGTCCTGGTGCATTTCTCCTGCTATCTTTTTATTGTGTTTGCTGGGGACTGCTGATGAACAAGCCAGCTTCTCACTCCATAACAGTGGCCACTGATTATAATATTAAACACACAGCTACAGTTYCTGCCATGTATTGGCACCATTGCACTTTTCTTAAATAATTCACAATGAATTCATTTGAACCAAAAAAACAAGGTTACATCCTGGGGGAAATGTTCTGTGGACCGACAAATCAAAATTAGAGCCCTTTTGGCAATAAAAAGCTACRCTATATTTACTATATTTACTGACGCCCAAAGGAAGAGTTCAAAGGAAAGAACACCCTACAATCAAAGATGGGGGAGGTTTAAATAATGCTGTGGGGTTGCTTTGCTGCCTCTGCTACTGGGGGCCTTGAACATGGGCAGGGCATCGTGGAACGTTTAGTATTGTCCAAGAAATGGGTCGAAGGTCGTGGGTCTTCCATCAGGACAACTACACCAAACACCAAACAAAAAACACCCAGGAATGGTTCAAGAAGAAATTCTGGAGGGTTTAGGAGTGGCCATCGTTGAGCCCAGAGTCCAATGAAAAACCTATGACAAGGTCTGAAAACAGCAGCTGGTCGAAGGCACCTCTCTAACATTGTAGAATTGTAGAATTGGAGTTTCAGCTGAAGAGTGGGAAAACTTATTTTCTAAATTAAAATTGTAAACTTAAGTTTCCAAAAACAAAAATGGATCTGAAATTTTGAAAGTACAATAACAATGTGTGGAGACTCAAAGTTAAAACTTATTTGAGAAGAAATAGGGAATTATTTCAGAAAAGTGCAATGGTGCCAATACATTTGGCCGGAACTGTAGGTCAATCTACCAATTTCTACCAGTAGATATCAAGGTACCAAACTAACCTGCTGTTTGTACCAGTAGGTACCAAGGTACCAAACTAACCTGCTGTTTGTACCAGTAGGTACCAAGGTACCAAACTACTAACCTGCTTGTTTGTCTAGTAGGTACCGAGGTACAACGCAACACTGCTGTTTGTACCAGTAGGTACCTAAGGTACCAAACTAACCTGCTGTTTGTACAGTAGGTACCAAGGTACCAAACTAAACCTGCTGTTTGTACCAGTAGTGGTACCAAGGTACCAAACTAACCTGCTGTTTGTACCAAACGTGAGGTTACTTCAGGTAGCAAACTAACCTGCTGTTTGTACCAATAGGTACAAGATATCCAAACTACCTGCTGTTTGTTACCAGTAGGTCCTAAGGTACCAACTAACCTGCTGTTTTGTACCAGTTAGGTTACCAAGGTACCTAACTTAACCTGCTGTTTGTACCAGTAGGTTACCAAGGTACCAAACTAACCTGCTGTTTGTACCTAGTAAAGGTACCAAGGTACCTAAACTAACCCTGCTGTTTGTACCAGTAGGTAAAAAAACGCTTAAGGGTACCAAACTAACCTGCTGTTTGTACCGTAAGGTACCAAGGTACCAATTAACCTGCTGTTTGTTACCAAGTAGGTACCAAGGTACCAAACTAACCTTGCTGTTTTGTACCAGTAGCTACCAAAGTACCGGACTACATAAACCAGTTTCCTAGGAAGCCTACTGTCGCTAGTTTACAGTTCTTTACACATGGATTGGATATCCCATACACAGAATATCTGCAGGATTAACACAAAACAAACAAAATGTGCATGGATCCTCCCTGTTATTATTTACTTCTAACTGTGTGTCTTTGACCACATGATATATCAATGACCAATTGGCAAATTTCTAAAGAGATAAAGTTATTTCCTTTCAAATTATTAATAGATTATGTTTATGAGTGCAGGTTGTTGGATTGCTTTGGGGCTACAGCACCCAAGGTTGCATCAATATATTTTTTCTAGAAGTTTGCGCTAAACAGATATTTTCTTATTTTCGGGATATTTGAGCTGAAATATTGGTTTGCAGTGTGAGACTAGTGGAAAAGCGTTTACTCTTGTTTTGAAGCTCTGCTAGCTAATCCTATTCTATCTGTTGATGGTGGATTGACTGGGGGCTGTTAGTGTGTGTCGTGTGTATGTGTGTGTGTGTGTGTGTGTGTGTGTGTGTGTGTGTGTGTGTTGTGTGTGTGTGGTGTGTGTGTGGTGTGTGTGTGTGTGTGTTGTGTGTGTGTGTTGTGTGTGTGTGTGTGTGTGGTGTGTGTGTGTTGGTGGTGTGTGTGTTTGTGTGTGTGTGTTGTGTGTGTGTGTGTGTGTGGTGTGTGTATACATGTGTGTACATGTGTGTGGTATGTGTGTGTGTGTGTGGTGGTGTGGTGTGTGTGTGTGGGGAGGTCTTTGTTCAAACAAAGCTGAACCTCTGTGCTTTTCAATGCAGCTGCTGGACCTAAATCTTAATCCTTCCTCATCAACAAACCCGGAAAGATGTGAGCCTGAGTGGTCAATTAGCAGAGAGAGACAGAGTTGTGGAAAAATTAACAAAGTACATAGCTATTCACTGGCT
>NC_036856.1:38677373-38678446 GCF_002910315.2 Salvelinus sp. IW2-2015 | reverse complement strand
TCCACTGTTACTGGTATCAGCCTCTAGTGATGTCATCCACTGTTACTGGTATCAGCCTCTAGTGATGTCATCCACTGTTACTGGTATCAGCCTCTTGTGATGTCATCCACTGTTTCTGGTATCAGCCTCTAGTGATGTCATCCACTGTTACTGGTATCAGCCTCTAGTGATGTCATCCACTGTGTCCATGGGATCCTTACTCACTCAGAGTGTTGTTGTTTACAAGCCTCTTCAGTCAGTTAAAGGATTGTTTACAACCTAATGTGTGGCCAGGCCTCTTGTGTTTGACCAAATGATCCCTGTTGATTATCATATGAGCACTGGTGTTTCTGTGAGATGTTCTGGCAACATGCTGACAGCTCTGATAGCTCTGATATCTCTGATATCTCTGACAGCTCTGATAGCTATGATATCTCTGATAGCTCTGATAGCTCCTTAACCCTTGCTCCTTTGCACCCCAGTATCTCTACTTGCACATTCATCTTCTGCACATCTACCATTCCAGTGTTTAATTGCTATATTGTAATTATTTCGCCACCATGGCCTATTTATTGCCTCACCTCCCTTATCTTACCTCATTTGCACACACTGTATATAGACTTGTCTTTTTTCTACTGTATTATTGATTGTATGTTTGTTTATTCCATGTGTAACTCTGTGTTGTTGTATGTGTCCAACTGCTGTGCTTTATCTTGGCCAGGTCGCAGCCTACCTGGTTAAATAAAGGTGAAAAATAAATGCCCTTGTATTTATGAATGTGTGGTTTAGTTAGTATGTGCTTGTATAAAAACACATCAGCCCAGTTTGTTTGGTTGGGTTGCAGTTGGATGTTGACTGGTTTTAGCAGGTGCTTTAACCAGAGCCTTCTGCTTCTTAGCTATGGCTCTGAGAGCTTTTCAGGACCGTATGACCTGACAAGTCACATCATGTCTTGTGGTCAAGAGATGTGCTCAGGAAAAACTCAGATCCTTAGTTTAAGGCCGGCCCATCATGGAACGTTACCTTAGTTACCACCAAAGACAGACTCAAAAACAGACATAACAACAGACATAACAACAGACATAACAACAGAC
>NC_036856.1:38673194-38674688 GCF_002910315.2 Salvelinus sp. IW2-2015 | reverse complement strand
CACACACACACACACACACACACACACACACACACACAAGGCCCCTCCGCCGTTCCCTGTAGCCTATAGCTGCTCGCTCTGTGCCTCTCTCTCCTTTCCTCCTAAACACTGGTTAAAAAGTAGCCAAACAATTGGCTTTTCTGCTGCTTCCCTCACTCGGATAAGACTGGACGACGACCCGACTGGGTCCATACGGGACAGGTCTGGTTGTCCTTAGGTCCCTTCGGAACGGGTTTTAAGAAATGTATTTATGCAATATGGGTCAGGGGCTTTCCTGTGTTTTCCTGTGTTTTCCTGTGTTTTCCTGTGTTTTCCTGTGTTTTCCTGTGTTTTCCTGTGTTTTCCTGTGTCCATTTCGGAACGGAATCTACAACTCCTATCACCATTTGTCCTCATTGTTCAGATTATTCAAATTCAATCATGAAATGTTTAGAGAGTGATTAGAGGGACAATAGAGTGCTGAGTAACAGGCCATCAGCGAGGGCCGTTATCAAGTTTGCTAGGCTACCCTTCAGCTCCATTCATTTGGACAGTTTTGGATGGGATTACTGACGGCCGATTGGCCAGCTCATCCTCATCTAGACCGCTGATTGGCCAGCTCATTCTCATCTAGACCGCTGATTGGCCAGCTCATCCTCCTCAGGAGAATAACATCATCCTCAATGAGGAAATAGCAAGCATTATTTGTTTTGAGATACAATTTTGAGCTGGGGTTTTTCAGTGTTTTTCCTCCAATTTTTTGCTTTCGCCATGTACGAGTATATGATGAGTCAACAACATTTTTGGGGTATGAGTTAACAGAATATAAACTTTTAAAAGTGAGATTGTCACTGGACAGTTACTTTTAACGGTTTCCTTTTTCTAGATGTTTCGTGTGATGAGACAGAGCAAGGCCCTTCTCCTCCACTCCAGACCCACAGCCTCAGAGAGTTTGAACAGGTAAGGTGTTGTCACCTTCTCTCCTCTTCCTATGGTCTCTGGTTCAGCAATGTTAATCAGTCTGACGCTGTCTGTGTGGTAGTCAGTGGGAGAGAGAGGTGTTCAGGCCTGTCTGGGTTGTCTGTTAATATGTGTTTTGGTGATGATTATGTGGTAACTGAACCTCTGACTATATGAGTCAAAGATATTCCAGTCTCGTGTGGCTTCCCCCAATCCCCATAATTCTCTCTCCTCACCTTACCCTGTCTGCATGTCGGCCACCTAGACCTGTACTGTAAATAACCCACATGCACAAAGTCACTCAAACACACAAACACATTCAGACAGAGACATGATGTATGTATGGAAATCTAAATGATTTTGTGTTTGTGACACTGGGCAGCTGTGGTGTACTATACAGTAAGTGGTGGGTAGGGTTGTAGAGGGAGAAGGTTGGTTTCCCTCTCCTCTAGTGGTGGGTATGGTTGTAGAGGGAGAAGGTTGGTTTCCCTCTCCTCTAGTGGTGGGTAGGGTTGTAGAGGGAGAAGATTGGTTTCCCTCTCCTCTAGTGGTGGG
>NC_036856.1:38655156-38666965 GCF_002910315.2 Salvelinus sp. IW2-2015 | reverse complement strand
TAGTGGTTGTGGAGGGGGAGAGTTTGGTCTTCTCTCCTCCTAGTTGTGGGTAATTGGTTGTGGAGGAGATTGAGGTTGGTTTCTCTTCCTCTAAGTGGTGGTATGGTTGTATTGGAGGATGCAGAAGGTCTGGTTTACTCTCCATCTAGTGGAGTGAGAAGGTTGCGTTTCTCTCTCTAGTGGTGGGATATGGTAGTTGAGGGTGGAAGGTTTGGTTTATCCTCTCCTTCTAGCTGCGAGGAGAGAAGCGTTGGTTTCTCTTCCTCTAGTTGGTGCTGAGTTATGTAGTGGGCAGGGGGAAGAGTTTGGTTTCTTCTTCTTCTATCCGTGCTCATGCCAAGTGGAATTAGCGTGAATCCTTTCGAAGTGCTGTCTGAGCTGGCTGATCCCCTGTGTGTTGCTCTGGTCAGGTGAAAGCCAGCTTCCTCTCGAAGTCTGTCTGCCAGGCCTCGTAGACTAAGCTGTCTCTGCTCCATCTAGAGCTGCCTCCATTAGAGAGGTGACGAGGCATGACTGCTGACCGGGCTGGCGCTTCCACTAGAGGGGATGAGGATGACTGTGACTGGCTGCTGCTCTCATAGAGGGAGAGGATGACTGAATCTTCTCTCTGGGGGTGACCTGGTCCAATAGCAGCAGGGTGAACAAAGCTTTAGACAAAACAACTTACATACACTAACACAACATGAAACAAAACTATAAACACACATACAGTACAACAAATACATATTACATTAAAAACACAAACATCTTGACTAAAAACAATTACACTCTTCTATGATATATACATCGATCAAGTGTTTAAACTCCACCAACAAAACTAGAAAATCACATTTTAAAATGTTCAGGAGAGAATTCCAGGACCACTGTGCTAAGTAACTAAAACTATTTCTACCATGAACGGAACTTACAACTCACATCACCATTTGTCCTCATTGTTCAGATTATTCAAATTCAATCATGAAATGTTTAGAGAGTGATTAGAGGGACAATAGAGTGCTGAGTACCAGTCCATCAGCGAGGGMCGTTATCAAGTTTGCTAGGCTACCCATCAGCTCCATTCATTTGGACAGTTTTGGATGGGATGGTTGTGGAGGGATGAGGTTGGTTTCTCTCCTCTAGTGGTGGGTATGGTTGTGGAGGGGGAAGGTTGGTTTCTCTCCTCTAGTGGTGGGTATGGTGTGGGAGGGGGAAAGGTTGGGTTTTCCTCTCCTCTAGTGGTGGGTCTGGTTGTGGAGGGGAAGGTTTGTGTTTCTCTCCTCCTAGTGGTGGGTAATGGTTTTGTGGAGGGGGAAGGTTGGGTTTCTCTCCTCTAGCTGGGTGGGGTATGGTTGTGGAGGGAGAAGGTTTGTTTCTCTCCTCTAGTGGTGGTATGGGTTGTGGAGGGGAAGGTTGTTCATCTCCCTTCTAAGTGGTGGGTATGGTTGTGGAAGGGTGAAGGTGTTGGTTTCTCTCCTCTATGGAGTATGGTGCGGGGGTAGGTTGGTGGAGGGGAATGGGTTGGTTTCTCTCCTCTAGTCGGTGGGTGATGGTTTGCGAGGGGGAAGGTTTGGTTTCCTCTACTCTAGTGGTGGGTAATGGTTGGTGGAGGGGGAAGGTTTGTGTTTCTCTCGTCCTCTAAGTGGTGGGGTCATGCGTTTGTGGAGGGATGAGGGTTGGTTTCTCTCTCTAGTGGTGGGTAATGGTCTGTGGAGGGATGAGGTGTTGGTTTCTCTGCTCTAGTGGTGAGGTAATGGTTTGTGGAGGGGGGAAAGGTTGTCTTCTCTCCTCTAGTGGTGGTCATGGCTTGTAGGTGGAGGGGGACGGTTGGTCTTCTCTCCTCTATGGTGGGTATGGTTGTGGAGGGAGAAGGTTGGTTTCTCTCCCTAGCTGGTGGGTATGGTCTTGTGGAGGGCGGGAAAGTTGGTTTCTCCTCACTCTCAGTGGTGGGTATCGGTTTGTGGAAGGAGAAGGTTGGTTTCTCTCCTCTAGTGGTGGGCTAATGGTAAGTTGCGGAGGAAGGTTTTCCCCTCAGGTTGCGTCGGTAGGGAATTTTCTCTCTCTAGTGGTGGGTAATGGTATGTGGAGGGATGGAGGTTGGTTTTCTATCCTCTAGTGGTGGGTATGTTGTGGAGGGGGAAGGTTGGTTTCTCTCATCTCTAGTGTGGGTAGGAGTGGAGAGGGGAAGCGGTTTGGTTTCTCTCCATCTAGTGGTGGGTATCGGTTTGTGTGAGGGATGAGGTGTGGTTCTCTCCTCTAGTGGTTGGGTATGGTTTGTGGGGGGAAGGTTGGTTTCTCTCCTGCTAGTGGGTGGGTATGGTTCGTGGAGGGGGAAGGTGGTTTCTCTCCTCTAGTGGTGGGTATGGTAGTCGGAGGGGGAAGGTTGGTTTCTCCCCTCTAGTGGTGGGTATGGTTGTGGAGGGATGAGGTTGGTTTCTCTCCTCTAGTGGTGGGTATAGGTTGTGGAGGGAGAAGGTTGGTTTCTCTCCTCTAGTGGTGGGTATGGTTGTGAAGGTGAGGTTGGTTTCTCTCCTCTAGTGGTGGGTATGGTTTGTGGAGGGGGAAGGTTGGTTTCTCTCCTCTAGTGGTGGGTATGGTTTGTGGGGGGAGAGGTTGGTTTCTCTCCTCTAGTGGTGGGTATGGGTTGTGGAGGGATGAGGTTGGTTTCTCTCCTCTAGTGGTGGGTATGGTTGTGGGAGGGGGAAGGTTGGTTTCCTCTCCTCTAGTGGTGGGTATGGTTGTGGAGGGCAGAAGGTTTGGTTTCTCTCCTCTAGTGATGGGTTGGTTGTGGAAGGGGAAGTTGGTTTCTCTCCTCTAGTGGTGGTCATGGTTGTTGGAGGGGGAAGGTTGGTTCTCCTCCTCTAGTGGTGGGTATGTTGTGGAGGGAAGGTTGGTTTCTCTCCTCCTCTAGTTGGTGGGTTATGGTTGTGGAGGGGAAGGTTGGTTTCTCTCCTCTAGTGGTGGGTATCGGTTGTGAAGGGGTGGAGGGGTTTCTCTCCTCTATGGTGGTAGTGAGTTTGTGGAGGGATGAGGTTGGTTTCTCTCCTCTAGTGGTGGTATGGTTGTGGAGGGGGAAAGGTTGGTTTCTCTCCTCATGTGGTGGAGGTATGGTTGTGAGGATGAGGTTTGGTTTCTCTCCTCTAGTGGTGGGGTATGGTTGTGGAGGGGGAAGGTTTGGTTTCTCTCCTCTAGTGGTGGGTATGGTTGTGGCAGGGATGAGGTTGGTTTCTCTCTCTAAGTGGTGGGATATGGACTTGTGGACGAGGGAGAAGGTTGGTTTCTCTCCTCTAGTGGAGGGAGAAGGTTGGTTTCTCTCCTCTAGTGGTGGGTATGGTAGTGGAGGGGGAAGGTTGGTTTCTCTCCTCTAGTGGAGGGAGAAGGTTGGTTTCTCTCCTCTAGTGGTGGGTATGGTAGTGGAGGGGGAAGGTTGGTTTCTCTTCTCTAGTGCTCAGCCAGTGAATTAGGTGAATCTTTCGAAGTCTGTCTGAGCTGGCTGATCCCGTGTGTTGGCTCTGGAGGTGAAGCCAGCTTCCTTCGAAGTCTGTCTGCAGCCTGTGACTAGCTGTCTGCTCCATAGAGCTGCTCCATAGAGGGGAGAGGRTGACTGTGACTGGCTGGCTGCTCCATAGAGGGGAGAGGATGACTGTGACTGGCTGGCTGCTCCATAGAGGGGAGAGGATGACTGTGACTGGCTGGCTGCTCCCTAGTGGGGAGAGGATGAGTCACATTATGCAGATACAGAGCCAGTCACTGGGAGAAGAACAAGGCTATCTCAGTCTCAGGCTAGACACACACTGGTACCGAATTCCAACTGGAAGAGAGAAAAGTAGGGACAGAGAAAAGTGTGGACAAATTTCAGATCCAGGGATTGTAATTTCATGAAATAGCCTAGATAGCAAATCCTGTATTATATTCTCTGAGTGGTCAGAATGGATTTTGTTTACCAAGGGTTGTCAAGATGGTCGTCTCCACCGTTGGGGTTTTATTTGCATGAATTGTCATATGCAAAATGGTAACCAAGGGAAACCACTGATTAATAATGTCAGTCACAGTAATGGCAGGTTTAATCTGTTCCTCTTTGTCTCGATGTATTTTCATAGATAGGTGGAAGTGCTGTTAATATGATAGTATCTCTGGTGAAATGAATGGGGCTTTTCCCCTCTAAACAGACCAGTGCTGCTGTCTTAGTGTGGCAGTCTTAAACGGATCCAGGTTACAGAACGCTGTGTCTTCACTGTGTGCGTACATTTATCCTCTTTCCACATTTGTGTCAGTTTAAAGATTCAATCTTCCCTCCGCTAGCTCAAAGAAACATGAACCTGCCAGACCACCATTTAACTGTCAAACATCGCTGAACTGCAATCCTGAGGTTTCAGGGGGGGAAAGTCAAAAAATAAAATACCCTTTCTCAAATAGCCTTTATTAGTCCATTTGAGAAATTGAAAGCATATGCCTGCCTATAAATGTGAATTCAAACCGACCACAGAAACACTTCCATTGATCTTAAGAGGGGGGGATTGGGTATAATTTAGGCCATTAAAACCTCAGGACAAATTACAATTGCTAATCTGTTATTTTGCCCTTAGTCTGAGAGTACCATACTCCAATGCCACATTCTGTCAAAGGTCTGTCAAAGTACAATTACTGTAGAGTGGCGTGGCAGTCATATACAGTCTGTCTACCATACACCCACACAAACCCACCCAGAGAGACCTAGCTACCTAGCTACCTACCTACCTTCTCTCTCTCTCTCTGTCTCTGTCTCTCTCTGTCTCTGTCTCTGTCTCTGTCTCTGTCTCTGTCTCTGTCTCTGTCTCTCTGTCTCTGTCTCTGTCTCTGTCTCTCTGTCTCTGTCTCTGTCTCTCTCTCTCTCTCTCTGTCTGTCTCTCTCTGTCTCTCTCTGTGCAGGGCATTTGTGTCCTTCTGACAAAAGCAGTGTAGTCATTGGTTCCTAAGGACTCTATGAGAATGTTGAGACACTGTCCATAAAGCTTTGGCCTGTGCTTCGTCCGGTACCATTTGTTAAGAGCCAAGGCCCTTCTAAAGAGCTGCAAAGGAACATGTAGGACATTTATAAACGTTCTGTTACAGTGTGTCTCAATGTCACATTGTTTTACCATGTGTCATACAGAGAGAAGATTTGTTTCCTCTCCTCTAAGTGGTGGTAGGGGTTGTAGAGGGGAGAGATTGGTTTCCCTCTCCTCTAGTGGTGGGCAGGGTTGATAGAGGAGAAGATTGGTTCCCTCTCCTCTAGTGGGTGGGTAAGGGTTGTAGAGGAGAAGGGTTTGGTTTTCCTCTCCTCTAGTGGTGGGTAGGGTTGTAGAGGGAGAAAGAAAAAAATTGGGGGTTTCCCCCCCTCCCTCCCTTACTAAGTGGGGGGTTTTTTTGGGTTAAGGTGGGGTTTGTAGAGGGAGAAGGTTGGTTTCCCTCTCCCTCTAGTGGTGGGGTAGGGTTGTAGAGGGAGAAGATTGGTTTCCCTCTCCTCTAGTGGTTGGGTAATGGTTGTGGAGGGAGAAGGTTTGGTTTCCCTCTCCTCTAACGTGGTGGGTAGGGTTGTAGAGGGAAAAGAGTGTTTTCCCTCTCCTCTAGTGGTGGGTCATGGTTGGTGGAGGGAGAAGGTTGTTCCCTCTCTCCTCCTGTGGTGGGTCATTTTTTAATTTGACCTTTATTTATCCAGGTTTTTTCCTCATTGAGATAATCTCTATTTTCCAAGAGAGACCTGGTCCAATAGCAGCAGGGGTGAACAAAGCTTAGACAAAACAACTTACATACAACTAACACAACATGAAACAAAAACTATAAACACACATACAGTACAAACAAATACAATAATTTACATTAAAAACACAAACATCTTGACTAAAAAACAATTACACTCTTCTATGATATTACATCGATCAAGTGTTTAAACTCCACCAACAAAACTAGAAAATCACATTTTAAAAATGTTCAGGAGAGAATTCCGGAGACCCACTGTGCTAAGTAACTAAAACTATTTCTATCATGAACGGAACTCAATCACATCACCATTGTCCTCATTTTCAGCATTCAAATTCAATCATGAAATGTTTAGAGAGTGATTAGAGGGACAATAGAGTGCTGAGTACCAGTCATGCAGCGAGGGCTCGTTATCAAGTTTGCTAGGCTAACCCATCAGCTCCATTCATTTGGACAGTTTTTGGTGGATGGTTGTGGAGGGATGAAGGTTGGTTTCTTCTCTTCCTCTAGTGGTGGGTATGGTTTGTGGAGCGGGGAGGTTGGTTTTCTCTCCTCTAGGTGGTGGGTCTGGTTGTGGAGGGAGAAGGTTGTTTCTCTCCTCTAGTGGTGGTATGGTGTGGGAGGGGGAAAGGTTGGGTTTTCCTCTCCTCTAGTGGTGGGTATGGTTGTGGAGGGGGAAAGGTTTGTTTTTCTCTCCTCCTAGTGGTGGGTAATGGTTTTGTGGAGGGGGAAGGTTGGTTTCTCTCCTCTAGTGGGTGGGTATGGTTGTGGAGGGGGAAGGTTGGTTTCTCCTCCTCTAGTGGTGGTATGGGTTGTGGAGGGAAGAGGTTTGTTTCCTCCCTTCTAGTGGTGGGTATGGTTGTGGAAGGGATGAGGTTGGGTTCTCTCCTCTAGTGGTGGTATGGTTGCGGAGGGGTATGGTTGGTGGAGGGAATGAGGTTTGGTTTCTCTCCTCTAGTGGTGGTATGGTTTGGAAGGGGGAAGGTTTGTTTCTCTACTCTAGTGGTGGGTTGGTTGGTGGAGGGGAAGGTTTGGTTTCCTCGTCCTCTAGTGGTGGGGTATGGTTGTGGAAGGGATGAGGTTGGTTTCTCTCTCTAGTGGTGGGTATGGTTGTGGAGGGATGAGGTTTGGTTTCTCTCTCTGTGGTGGGTAATGGTTGTGGAGGGGGAAGGTTTGTTTCTCTCCTCTAGTGGTGGTATGGTTGTGGTGGAGGGGGACGGTTGGTTTCTCTCCTCTATGGTGGGTATGGTTGTGGAGGGAGAAGGTTGGTTTTCTCTCCCTAGTGGTGGGTATGGTTTGTGGAGGGGGAAAGTTGTTTCTCCTCCTCTAGTGGTGGTATGGTTGTGGAAGGAGAAGGTTGGTTTCTCTCCTCTAGTGGTGGGTTAATGGTAGTGCGGGGAAGGTTTGGTTTCTCTCCTCTAGTGGTGGGTATGGTTGTGGGAGGGATGGAGGTTGGTTTTCTCTCCTCAGTGTGGGTATGTTGTGGAGGGGGAAGGTTGGTTTCTCTCACTCTAGTGGTGGGTAAGGAAGTGGAAGGGGGAAGCGGTTTGGTTTCTCTCCTCTAGTGGTGGGTATGGTTTGTGGAGGGATGAGGTTGGTTTCTCTCTCTAGTGGCTGGGTATGGTTGTGGGGGGGAAGGTTGGTTTCTCTCTCTAGTGGTGGGTATGGTTGTGAGGGGAGAAGGTGGTTTCTCTCCTCTAGTGGTGGGTATGGTAGTGGAGGGGGAAGGTTGGTTTCTCCCCTCTAGTGGTGGGTATGGTTGTTGGAGGGATGAGGGTTTGGTTTCTCTCCTCTAGTGGTGGGTATAGGTTTTGTGGAGGGAGAAGGTTGGTTTCTCTCCTCTAGTGGGTGGGTAATGGTTGTGAAGGTGAGGTTGGTTTTCTCCTCTAGTGGTGGGTATGTTGTGGAGGGGGAAGGTTGGTTTCTCTCCTCTAGTGGTGGGTATGGTTGTGGCGGGGAGGGTTGGTTTCTCTCCTCTAGTGGTGGTATGGGTTGTGGAGGGATGAGGTTGGTTTCTCTCCTCTAGTGGTGGGGTATGGTTGTGGGAGGGGGAAGGTTGGTTCTCTCCTCTAGTGGTGGGTATGGTTGTGGAGGGCGAAGGTTTTGGTTTCTCTCCTGCTAGTGATGGGTTCTGGTTGTGGAAGGGGGAAGTTGGTTTCTCTCCTCTAGTGGTGGTCATGGTTGTTGGAGGGGGAAGGGTTGGTCTCCTCCTCTAGTGGTGGGTATGGTTGTGGAGGGGGAAGGTTGGTTTCCTCCTCCTCTAGTTGGTGGGTATGGTTTGTGGAGGGGGAAGGTTGGGTTTCCTCTCCTCTAGTGGTGGGTATCGGTTGTGAAGGAAGGTGAGGGGTTTCTCTCCTCTATGGTGGTATGGTTGTGGAGGGATGAGGTGGTTTCTCTGCCTCTAGTGTGGTATGGTTGTGGAGGGGGAAGGTTGGTTTTCTTCTCCTACATGTGGTGGGGTATGGTTGTGAGGATGAGGTTTGGGTTTCTCTCCTCTAGTGGTGGGGTATGGTTTGTGGAGGGGGAAGGTTTGGTTTCTCTCCTCTAGTGGTGGGTATGGTTGTGGCAGGGATGAGGTTTGGTTTCTCTCTCTAGTGGTGGTAGGTTTGTGGACGAGGGAGAAGGTTGGTTTCTCTCCTCTAGTGGAGGAGAGGTTGGTATTCTCTCCTCTAGTGGTGGGTATGGTAGTGGAGGGGGAAGGTGGTTTCTCATCCTCTAGTGGAGGGAGAAGGTTGGTTTTCTCTCCTCTAGTTGGTGGGTTGGTAGTGGAGGGGGAAGGGTTTGGTTTCTCTTCTCTAGTGGCTCAGCCAGTGAATTAGGTGAATCTTCGAAGTCTGTCTGAGCTGGCTGATCCCGTGTGTTGGCTCTGAGGTGAAAGCCAGCTTTCCTTCGAAGTCTGTCTGCAGCTGTGACCTAGCTGTCTGCTCCATAGAGCCTGCTCATAGAGGGGAGAGGGTGCCTGTGACTGGCTGGCTGCCTCCATAAGAGGGGAGAGGATACTGTGACTGGCTGGCGCTCCATAGAGGGGAGAGGATGACTGGACTGGCGGCTGCTCCCTAGTTGTGGGGAAGAGGATGAGTCACATTATGCAGATACAGAGCCAGTCACTGGGAGAAGAACAAGGCTATTCTCAGTCCTCAGGCTAGACACACACTGGTACCGATTCCAACTGGAAGAGAGAAAAGTTAGGGACACGAGAAAAGTGTGGACAAATTTCCGAATCCAGGGATTGTAATTCATGAAATAGCCTAGATAGGCAACCTGTAATTATATTCTCTGAGTGGTCAGAAATGGACTTTTGTTACCAAGGGTTGTCAAGATGGTCGTCTTCCATCCGTTGGGGTTTTTATTTGGCCATGAATTGTCATCATTGCAAACATGGTAACCAAAGGGAAACACTGATTAATAATGTCAGTCACAGTAATGGCAGGTTTTAATCTGTCCTCTTTGGTCTCCGATGTATATTCATAGATAGGCTGGACGTGCTGTTAATATGATAGTATCTCTGGTGAAATGAATGGGGCTTTTTCCCTCTAAACAGACCAGTGCCTGCTGTCTTAGTGTGGCAGTCTTTAAACGGATCCAGGTTACAGAACGCTGTGTTTCAACTGTGTGCGTACATTTATCCTCTTTCCACATTTGTGGTCAGTTTAAGATTCAATCTCCCCTCCCTAGCTCAAAGAAACAGAAACCGCCAGACCACCATTTAACTGTCAAACCATCGCTGAACGAATCCTGAGGTTTCAGGGGGGGGAAGTCAAAAATAAAATACCCTTTCTCAAATAGCCTTTATTCAGTCCATTTTGAGAAATTGAAAGCATATGCCTGCCTATAAATGTGAATTCAAACCGACCACAGAAACACTTCCATTGAATCTTAAGAGGGGGGATTGGGTATATTTAGGCCATTTAAACCTCAGGAAAATTACAAATTGCTAATCTGTTATTTTGCCCTTAGTCTGAGAGTACCATAACTCCAAATGCCACATTCTGTCACAAAGTCAAGTCTGAGTCAGTCCAAAAGTACAATTACTGTTAGAGATGGCCTGGTGCATCATAATACAGCTGTCTACCAATACACCCACACAAAACCCACCCAGAGAGACTAGCTACCTCAGCTACCTACCTCCTTCTCTCTCTCTCTCTTGTCTTCTGTCTCTGTCTCTGTCTCTGTCTCCTGTCTCTGTCTCTGTCTCTGTCTCTGTCTCTGTCTCTGTCTCTGTCTCTGTCCTGTCTCTGTCTCTCTGTCTCTGTCTCTGTCTCTGTCTCTCTGTCTCTCTGTCTCTCTGTCTCTGTCTCTGTCTCCTGTCTCCTGTCTCTCTGTCCTCTGTCTCTGTCTCCTCTGTCGCTGTCTCTCTCTTGTCTCTGTCTCTCTCTCTTCTCTGTCTCTGTTCTCTCTGTCTCTGTCTCTCTCTCTCTCTGTCTCTCTCCTCTCGTCTCTCTCTCTGTCTCTGTACCTCTGTCTCTCTCTCTGTCTGTCACTGTCTTGTCTCCTCTCCTTCTCTCCTCTCTCTCTCTCTCTCTCTCTCTCTTCTCTCTCTCTCTCCTCTCTCTCTCTCTCTCTCTCTCTCTCTCTGTCTGCTCTCCTCTCTCTCTCTCTCTCTCTGTCCTCTCTCTCTCTCTCTCTCTGTTCTCTGTTCCTCTCTCTTTCTCTCTCCTGTCTCTCTCTCTGTCTCTCCTCTCTGTCCTCTCTCTTCTCTCTGTCTCTCTCTCTCTTCTCTCTCGTATCTCCTCTTCTCTCTCTCTGTCTCTCTCTCTCTGTCTTCTTTCATCTCTCTCTTCTCTCTGTCTCTGTTCTCTGTCTCCTCTCTCTCTCTCTCTCTCTGTCTCTGTTCTGTCGTCTCTCTCTTGCTGTTATTTTTTTTTGTATCTGTCTGAAAAAGTAGTTTAGGTCATGTTTCTGTGAACAGCTTAGTACTAGCCCCAAGCAAGCCAATGATGGTAATCCCCATGCTTCGTGAAGCCTGTTTCCTCCAGTATCTGCTCCCATATTAATGCTGGTAAAACACCCAAGAGAGTAAACACATCGCTGCTAATACTTTTAACAGTACTACAGTCATACTGTGTGTTACAACATAGACTCAGTAAGGAAGATACG
The DNA here is from genome assembly GCF_002910315.2 of Salvelinus sp. IW2-2015. Lineage (NCBI taxonomy): Eukaryota > Metazoa > Chordata > Actinopteri > Salmoniformes > Salmonidae > Salvelinus > Salvelinus sp. IW2-2015. The sequence continues at coordinate 38,656,174 of NC_036856.1, read as the reverse complement.
CCGCTCCACTGCATAATATTTCTCGGCCTAAAAGCACAACTCTCTATGTTCCAATACCATAAACCTTGAGCTGTAGCAAGGAGCGGGATGCATCGGGAATTTACTAGGTTGTTTCTGCTGAAGTTATTGTTCAGTAGACCAGTAGGAATGTTATGAGTGAACCTTCATAGTTACAGTATACAACTGATACATGAGTAGTTATTTAAATCTGATCTTGAATGACCAATTGGAACATATACTTATCTTGTAGACTGTAGTGTTCGGTAGTGTTGTAGTTATTATTGCTGTCTGTCTGTGTCCTGATTGCCCAGACCTCCCTTTAAATCATGCCCACCACTACATCCCTTCATGTACCACAGTTAATATTGTTGCCTTCATTCAAACATTCAAGTGGATCTCAGCCCTGGTTGCCCTTGGTAACTGGTTGTTATACGTCAGGACAGATTGGATTCATGTTTCTCTGGAACAGCGTAAGGAAGTCAAAACCAGCAGCCAGCACTCTGGGCTGAGTGGCAAACGGATCAAATAGCCTAGAGACTACAACTCACCTTCCTGCTGATCTGTGCCACATCCTCTCTCTAAGGATAGTTAGCTCCCTTCTCTTCTCTCCTCTCACAGACACACACACACAGACAGGACAGACAAGACAAGACAGACAGACGACAGACAACGACAACAGACAGACAGACAGACAGCAGACAGACAGCACAGACAGACAGACAGACAGACAGACAGACAGACAGACACGACAGACAACGACAGACAGACAGACGACAGACAGACAGACAGACAGACAGACAGACAGACAGACAGACAAGACAACAACGACAAGCACGACTAGACACAGACAGACAGTACAGACAGACAGACAGACAGACAGACAGGACAGACAGAAGATAGACCAGACAGACAGACGAAACACAGACAGACAGACACGACAGACAGACAGACGCAGACAGCAGAACAGACAGACAGACAGACAGACACAGACAGGACAGACAGACAGACAGACACGACA
>NC_036856.1:38643104-38655131 GCF_002910315.2 Salvelinus sp. IW2-2015 | reverse complement strand
ATTCATGCAGCTAATGTGTCTGATCCTATTACATACATTTACATATGTTAGTAGTTAAAACTAGCCAGCCTGGTCCCAGATCTGTTTGTTCCCATGGTCATTGTCATTGTAATGGTTGTCGTTGGTGGAAGGAGAAGAGGACCAAAAGTGCAGCGTGTACGTATTCATAATAATTTATAAAGAATGAATACTGAAACAAAACCACAAACCGACAAACGAACAGTTCTGAAAGGTGCAAACAAAAACACTAAACAGAAAATAACTACCCACAACAGGCTACCTAAGTGTGAATTCTCAATCAGAGACAACGATCGACACCTGCCTCTGATGAGAACCATACTAGGCCAAACACATAGAAATATAAGACTAGAACAAAACATAGAACAAACATAGAATGCCCACCGCCAACTCACGCCTGACCAAACTAAAATAAAGACATAAAAAAGGAATAAGGTCGAGACGGTGACAGTCATGCCAAACCAGATCTGGCACTCGCCAGTTAAATTGATTGAAATAACAAGTTCCAACAACAGCTGGCTGCGGACAGTGAGTAGACAATGAGAAGAGTTGACAGGGCTGACATGGTGAACTGATGATGACCTGAAACATGAACTCTGACCTTTACCTTTCTCGTGTGACCTGGCGTTGATGACGAGGGACACCCGAGGGCCAAACGGGGAGTCAGTGTTTTAAATGTTGCGTAGCTAATGACCCTGTCTGTGTGTGTGTGTGTGCGTGCGTAAGTGCGTGCGTCCGTGCGCGTGTGCGCGTGGGCCTGCTTCCATGTGTGTGTTGTGTGCGACTGCACTGTTTCATGCCTGTCCGTGTGTGCCTGTGCACCCGTCTCTGTTTCTGGTGTGTGGTGTGGAGAGAGAGAGGAGAGAGAGAGAGAGGAGAGAGAGAGAAGAGAGAGGAGAGAGAGAGAGAGAGAGAGAGAGAGACGACCATCGTAGCTGAGCCACTCTCAGCCCGTCAGAACCTGCCAGGTCAGCGCTGAGTGGGACTGAATGGTTTCATAATTAGCCAATTAAGTAAAAAGGTGTGAGGTTAAACGTTTTTCCCTGGTAATTAATTTGTCATATGCGCGCGAGGGAAAAGAGAGGTCAAAGTAGAGTAGGACTCATTCAGTAGATATAGCAGCAGCTCCACACACAAGGACTATCTGGTCTATGGAGTAGTGGTGGGGCTGGATTTACACTATCAGTATAACAGTAACCACAGTGAGTCAGTATAACAGTAACAATCAGTATAAAGTATGTATAACAGTATCAGTATACAGTATCACAGTCTAGACAGTATCAGTATAACAGTATAGTAGATAACCAGTAACAACAGTATCAGTATAACGTATCAGTATAGTTAAACACAGTATCGAGTATAACAGTATCAGTATAACAGTAACGAACAGTATCAGTATAACAGTATCAGTATAACAGTATCAGTATAAACGTATCAGTATACAAGTAAAGCAGTATCACAGTTAATAACAGTAACAACATATCAGTATATTAGTAACAACAGTATACAGTATATCAGTAACAACAGTATCAGTATAAAACGTATCAGTATACGATCAGTAACAACAGTATCAGTATAACAGTATCATATACAGTACTAGTATACAGTATAGTAATAGTACAAAGTACAAGTATCAAGTAACAGTAAACAGTAAAGTCAGTTAATAAGATTCAGTATACAGTACGTAACAAGTAATCAGTAAAAGTAACAGTATACAGTATCAGAAGCAGAATAAGTATCAGATAGCAGTAAGTATCAGTATAACAGTAACAAGTATCTAACAAGTATTCAGTAAACAGTTATCAGTATAAACAGTTAACTATACTAGTAACTATCAGTAATCAACAGTATAAACATATCAGTATAAAGCAAAGTATCTGTTAACAGTATACAGTATCAGTATACACAGTAACAAATATCAGTAGTATCAGTATAACAGTATCAGTATAGGATACAGTATCAACAGTATCAGTATAACAGTAAGCAGCATAATCAGTATAACAGTAACACAGTATCAGTATTAACAGTACATATACAGTACAAAGTAATAAGTATGACAGAGTATAGACAGTATCCAGTATAACAGTAACAACAGTATAGAAGCAGTATAGACAGTATAACCGTAGCCATATGTTTACAGTATCAGTTAACTTATCAGTATTAATAACACAGTAATCAGTAATACAGTACATTTACTGTAACATATCAGTATATGAAACAGTACAGTACATAAAGTAACAAGTAAGTCAGTATAATTCAGTATAACATAAAAAACAACAGTATAGTATAACGAGTATAGCTAGATATAGTAACGTAACAACAGTATCAGTATTAAAGTATCAGTATAACAGACGTATCAGTATTAACAGTATCAGTATAACAGCTATCAGTATACACGTAAGACAACAGTATCAGTATAAGCAGTAACAACGTATCAGTAGTAACTGTATATCAGTATATGCAGCACTCATGAGTATAACAGTAATTGCCAGTATCTAATTAAAAGTATCAGTATAGTACAACGTAACAACAGTATCAGTATAACAGGTAATTCAGTATGAAAGTAACAACTACTCAGTATTAACAGTATCAGTATAACAGTAATCAGTAATAAGAGTACACAAACCAGTATTCAGTATAATAACACAGTAAAACAGTATCAAGGTATAACAGTTATCAGTATACACAGTAAAGATAGTAATAACAGTAACACGTATTAAGGCAGTATCAGTATAACAGTATATATGTAGACAACGTAAGCAACAGTATCAGTATAAGGACAGTATCAGTGATAAGCACTATCAGTATAACAGTATCAGTATAACAGTATCGAAGTATCGAAAGTAAAGCAACAGTATCAGTATAAGCAGTATCGTATAACAGGCTATCAGTATAGAGCAGTAATCAGTATACACGCAGTATCAGTTAAGCAGTAAGCAAACAGTAAATCGAGTATAAACAGTAAACAACAAGTAACAACAGTATCAGTATAAAGTATCCGTATAGACAGTAATAATAAGTAAGCAACAGTATTCAGTATTAACAGTATCAGTATAAACAGTGATCAGTATACAACAGTAACCAAACAGTATCAGTATAACAGTAAGGCAACAGTATGCAGTATAACAGTATGAGCAGTATAAGCAGTATCAGTATACAGTAACCAGCAGTAACAACCATATCAGTATAACAGTCATACTAGTAACAACAGTATCAGTATTAAGCCATTCTAGCTAGATGAAAAGACAACGTCTCTTCCTAGTAACGGTGGGCATTCTAGCTAGATTGAAAAGACACGGTCTCTTCGCTCAGTAACGGTGCCTTCTAGCTTACGATGAAAAGACACTATCTCTTCTGCAGTGAACGTGCATTCTTACCTGCAGATGAAAAGAGCAGCGTCTCTTGCGGCTCAGTAACGTGCATTCTACTAGATGAATAAGAACACTTCTCTCTCAGTAACGTGCATTCTACTAGATGAAAAGACACGTCTCTTCGCTCAGTAACGTGCATATCTAATAGATGAAAAGACACTCGTCTCTTCTCGAGTAACGTGCATTCTACTAGATGAAAAGAGCCCGTCTCTTCGCTGCAGTAAATCGTGCATTCTTACTAGATGAAAAGACACTTCTCTTGCTCAGTAACGTGCATTCTACTAGAGAAGAAGTACTACTTCTGCTTCTCAAGTAATGTGCATTCTATCAGATGAAAAGACAAGCTTGCTCTTCCTCAGTAACGTGGGCATTCTACTAGATGAAAAGACAGCGTCTCATTCTCAGTAACCGTGCATTCTAGCTAGATGAAAAGGCCCCCTTCTCTCCTTGCAGAACGTGCATTCTACATAAGATGAAAAGAAACGTCTCTTCGCTGCAGTACGTGCATTCTACTAGATGAAAGGACACGTCTGCTTCTGCAGTAAGGTGACTCTACTAGATGAAAAGGACAGCGTCTGCTTGGCGCTCAGTAACTGTGCATTCTAAAACTAGATGAAAAGACACTTCCTCTTCGCCTCGTATGTGCAATTCTACTAGATGAAAAGACGATTGCTGCTCCTCAAGTAACTTGGCTATTCTACTAGAAATGAAAGACACTTCTCTTCCTCAGTGAACGGTGCATTCTACTAGATGAAGAAGACACTTCTCTTCTCAGTAATAGTGCATTCTAGCTGAGATGAAAAGACAAACCTTTCCTTTCTTTTCCGCTCAGTGAGCGTGCATTCTAGCTAGATGAAAAGACAGCGTCTCTTCCTCGTAGACAGACAGACAGACAGACAGACAGACAGACAGACAGACAGACAGACAGACAGACAGACAGACAGACAGACAGACAGACTAATGACCTCCAATCTCATATACATGCTACCTCCCATAGTAATAATATTAGCAGAGAGAGAGAGAGACGGAGAGAGAGAGAGACAGAGAGAGAGAGAGAGAGACAGAGAGAGAAGGTCTATTTAGAGAAGGACTGTTTAATAGTTCCCAGGCTAGAGCTTTAAATCTGTGTTCCTCTCCAGTGGGTCAGAGACGCCATATTGAGTTGATCAAGCCGTCGGTCATGGGGGATGTTGACTTGCATTAATCTGCCTCCTCACTCCCATAATGGAAGAGGACATAACTGTTGTTTAACTGTTACTGAAATAGAAATTTAGCTTGGTTGTAAAATGTTGATCCTGAATACCCGTGTGCTGTAAAACTCTGATAAGGATTGGAGTGTTGTTGTTCAGTGTTTGTTGTGTTGTTGTTATTGTTTTTGTTCTATTTTTTATGTTGTTGTGTTGTTGTTATTGTTGTTGTGTACCTTGTGTTGTTGTTGTGTACCTTATGTTGTTGTTGTGTACCTTGTGTTGTTGTTGTGTACCTTATGTTGTTGTTGTGTACCTTGTGTTGTTGTTGTGTACCTTGTGTTGTTGTTGTGGTTGTTGTGTACCTTGTGTTGTTGTTGTGGTTGTTGTGTACCTTGTGTTGTTGTGTACCTTGTGTTGTTGTGTTGTTGTTGCATACATTCTGTTGTTGTTTTGTTGTTGTTGTTGTGTTGTTGCTGTGTTGTTGTTATGTTCCTTATGTTGTTGTGTTGTTGCTGTGTTGTTGTTCTGTTCCTTATGTTGTTGTGTTGTTGTTGTAGTATTGTTGTTGATCTGTTTCTTATGTTGTTGTGTTGTTGTTTTTGTGTACCTTGTGTTGTTGTGTTGCTGTTGTGTACCTTATGTTGTTGTTTACCTTGTGTTGTTGTTGTGTATCTTATGCTGTTGTGCTGTTGTTGTGTTGTTGTTGTGTACCTTATGTTGTTGTTGTGTTGTTGTTATGTACCTTATGTTGTTGTTGTGTTGTCCTATACCATGTCTATCCTGTTACAGACACGACATAGCAGCGTGAGCGTGAAATCAGCTTTACAAACAGCTGTAGGCACTGCACCACACAGTGTGTGTGTGTTTTTGTGTGTGTGTGTGTGTGTTGTGTGTGTGGGTGTGTGTGTGTGTGTGTGGTTGCTGTGTGTGTGTGTGTGTGTGTTGTGTGTTGATGTGTGTGCTGCGTGTGTGTGTGTTGGTGTGTTTTCAACTCAGGAGAGGATATTTATGTCATAAATTTCAATATAATCCCTCCATGCCAGTGAATCATATGAGAAATGGAATTACAAACACAAAAAACCTAAGAAAAAGATAAATGTATTTTTCTGAATCGCTCGGTAGTTAGTGGCTGGCTGGAGCCTGCCACATTACTGTACAATAAAGCTGAACCTCCTTTACCAGGGTGAGAGAGACAGAAAACACATAGCCTAACAGTAAAGTCAGCCTGACAATCAGCTATAAGATACTCAATAAATCTGACCAATCATCCCACCCATGTACCCCACTGGGCACACCTACGTAATTTCAACGTGGATTAATTGGGTAATATTTGGTTGAGACGTTGACAATTGAGATTACAACCTATTTTCACCCACTCGAAAAGGCAGCCAAAAGTTAGTTGAATCTCCAATGTGTCATATCACTATGGCCCCTTTTCAAAAACCTATCTAAAAGCCGAACAGCAAAAGTTCAAATGTGGGAACAAGTCAGATATTTTTTTGTTATATCATGTCCCTTCATCTAATAGCAAAACCCGAACCTGACCTGGATTGCAGTTGAGATTACATTAACAAGAACATGGTTGCAACAAGTGATCATGCTGTTGAGATTCTGCAGCCCAGATTATTACAGCAAATGTTTTATTTTTTTTTTATTTTTTTATTTCACCTTTATTTAACCAGGTAAGGCTAGTTTGAGAACAAGTTCTCATTTGCAACTGCACCCTGGCCAAGATAAAGCACTAGCAGTGTGAACAGACAACACAGCAGTTACACATGCGAGTAAAACAATAACAAGTCAAGTAAGCATGGGAGAAAAAAAAGAGAATCTATATTTAACAATGTGTGCAAAAAGGCATGAGTAGGCAATAAATCGAAAAAAATTTTAAAAATTTACCAAAAATTTGTAGGGGCCAGGGAATTAACACTGGAGTGATAAATCATCAGATGATCATGTGCAAGAAGAGATACGGGGTGTGCACAAAGAGCAGAAAAGTAAATAAATAAAAGCAGTAATGGGGGTGAGCCGTTAGGTAACATGGTGTGGGTACGTTAGGCAGGATGGCATCGTATGTACAGGCTGCAGCGATCGGCTTAGCTGCTCGGATAGCAGCCTAACCGAGGGTGTAGATCTAGTGTAGATTCGCACAAGACCGTGCTGCGAACACTTATGCAGTTCTATCCTTGAAGATGAATGCTTTATATGATTACTTAAGAAGTAATGTTCACGATTATAGTAACCTCAAATGGTGGGCCATCGATTTGTTACTCATTGTAATTGCTGAATCGTTAGCATCTCAGTGTTGTAAAATAGTCTTTACTGTCCTCACTTGTTTTGTACTGTCCATAAGTAGCGTGGTTTTTGGTCCCGCAGATCGAGAATGGCTAAATAGATTGCAACCATTTAGCCTGAAGCTAGACTCTGCGAAAGCATCCAGCACTGCTGCGGGTGATTTAAAAAAGTCATTAGTCAATTGATCAATAAATACATAATACTCTTAGCAAAAATGTGTATCGTTTAATTAACAAGCTGAAAGGAACTATGGAGAAATAGAAATGTTCAGAAGCATTTGTGAAACATCCAGCACAGTTGTTCTGAGAGCATAGATGGAAGGGTAGAGTTGGAGCTGAAGGATGGGACTGGGTGGTGTTCAGAAGATAGATGGAAGGGGTAGAGTGGAGCTGAAGGATGGGACTGGGTGGTGTTCAGAGATAGATGGAAGGGTAGAGTGGAGCTAAGGATGGGACTGGTGGTGTTCAGAGATAGATGGAGGGGTAGAGTGGAGCTGAAGGATGGGACTGGGTGGTGTTCAGAGATAGATGGAAGGGGTAGAGTGGAGCTGAGGATGGGAACTGGGTGGTGTTCAGAGATAGATGAAGGTAGAGTGGAGCTGGCGAGGATGGGACGGGTGGTGTTCAGAGAATAGATGGAGAGGGTTGGGGTAGCTGAAGGATGGGACTGGGTGGTGTTCAGAGATAGATGGGAGGGGTTGAGTGGAGCTGAAGGATGGGACTGGATGGTGTTCAGAGATAGATGGCAGGGGTTGAGGGTAGCTGAAGGATGGGACTGGGTGGTGTTCAGAGATAGATGGGAGGGGTTGAGGGTAGCTGAAGGATGGGACTGGGTGGTGTTCAGAGATAGATGGGAGGAGTTGAGTGGAGCTGAAGGATCTGCGTTGAATGCAATCAATTGCTGTCCTTGACTTTGCAAATGCTTTATAGGCCTAAATAGCACCATTGATGATTGATAAAGTATGGTCACATTTCGTTTGCTCTTTTAAACTTACCCTTTGGAAAGACTTCGATAGCAACATTGAATCATTTTAATTTTAAGTGGAGATATCTAAGTAATCATTGTCACGATAGCAAATTTGTAATAGTTAGGACAAACATCATAGCTAAGCAGGACTGGCCTTGGTTAGAACCTTGAATGGGAAACCAAAAGGTAGCTGTAGATAGATCAACTCTCCAGTAGGAGGTGCTGCCCAGCTTTTCCTTTTTTCCTGATAATGGATATAGTGTGGAAAATCTGGCATTGATTTAAAGGTACAAATTCAACATATTTTATACAAGGGGCTGCGAGGGGAGACGACTGGTCAGGCCAACCAAGCACTGACTGTTACACTGGGACCTGGGTTACTGTCTCACTGTCACTGAAAACTCTGGGAACGTTATGTTTGGACATCTAGCTATCAGAAGGCTCTTGATCTAGAGTCTATAGTCTACAGTTTGGACAGAAGTCAAATGTTCCGTCTCTCAATCAGGAATTCTATTGGTTAAAGGAGAATATATACATCCAAGATTGTACATGATATCCTGTAGCTATAAGCTCTCTGTTATACTAAAGACAAATATGTGCTTTCATGTTATATCAGGCAGTCACACTCTATGGTTGTGTTGCTAGGTGTGTTTAAGATGGATGTGCTGCCTGTACTAACCCATTACTGATGGACTGTTTGATATTCTCCATTTGTTATTCTTTTATAGAGTCTCTCACTGGGCTGGTAATGACCAGATCAGTCTGTAATCAAAAACAGGTCTGAGATCAGATGCTCTGGGTGATGGGTTACACTGGGAGGGGGAGGGGGACATGTGCACAACAGGCCTCGGATAGACCGAGAGACAGAGACAGATTTCATTTTAAAAATACCTTTATTGGCCMAATCATTTACATAACTTTAGTACACTCTTCTCCACAGGATGTTTTGGCACTGTAATTGGGGAGGACAAGCTCAGTGGAATGGTGTCAAGTACATCAAACACATGGTTTCCATGTGTTTGATGCCACTTCATTCGCTCTGTTCCAGCCATTATTATGAGCTGTCCTCCTCTCAGCAGCCTCCACTGCTCTTCACTTCATTGTAACAGTACTAAAAAGTTCAAACTAATTCAATTCAAAGCCCCTTTGAATTGAATTGAATTGAAATTGAGAGAGAGCTAGGGCACTCTCACACCTACTCCACTCCTCATCACATACCAGAGAATACCCACCTGCTAGCCAGAAAACAAGTGAGAAGGAGAGAAAGAGAAAGAGAGAGAAAGAGAAAGAGAGCGAAAGAGAAAGAGAGAGAGAAATGAATTGGAGAGGAAAAGCAAATAATCTGTAACATTGTGCTGGAACACGTGTCACCATGTATTTCCAATGAGAGTTTCCTGGAAGTGGAAGATTAAAATGCTATGGTGATGAAATAGTGAGGTTGTGCAGGTACAGCAGACAGGTGCTTCTAGGGACAGTAAGCGTGTATGACTGATCTGTTAGCATCCTGCCGTGTAAATGGTCTGATTGGTTGCAGAGAGAAAGAGGAAGACCAGGAGCAGAGCGACACCTGACTCTAATCAACATCAGACTCTGTCTCGACATGGCCACTTTAGCTGATCCAACCTGTCTCTTCCTCTCTTCTCTTCTTTCTCTCTTCTCTTCTGTCGCTCTATTTCTCCATCTCACACTCTCTCTCTGTCGTTCGCTCTAAAGATTCTGCGATAACTACCAGGTTGCAGGACCAACCCAACCTCCCCAGCCACCCACCCAGTAATGTCATTATTTCAGCAAGAAGGAACATTCTGCTCTCTTGTCCTGTCTCATATGGCACCCTATTCCTTATACAGTGCACTACTTTAGACCAGGGCCCATAGGGCTATGATCAAAAGTAGTGCACAATATATGGAAAACGGTGTCATATGGGACGTAAGTTGTTTCTCCAAACTGTGTGTCTGTCCAGAGTGACTCAGAAACTGTCTGTCTGTCCAGAGTGACTCAGAAACTGTCTGTCTGTCCAGAGTGACTCAGAAACTGTCTGTCTGTCCAGAGTGACTCGGAAACTGTCTGTCTGTCCAGAGTGACTCTGAAACTGTCTGTCTGTCCAGAGTGACTCAGACCCTGCAGGGCTGACTGGTTGAGATCTTAGGTAATGGCCCTACATTTGACTCAGGACTTTTTAAATTCTGCATGGGGATTCTTAAGTGGCATGAGCTCATGTGTTTCTACAATCCTTCTCCTCAACCAGATCTTGTGATCCAGTGGAATGGCAGTAATCCCATTTTAAAACACATCAGAGTTGTTCTTTTTATTTAACAACTTTGCTCAAGTAACCTCTCCACCCCTGTGAAAATATTTTCACTGCCTATGAAACATTAGAATTGAACCATCAAACTTCTCGTTAAAGACACTTCTGCAGCTCCAGCTGTGGATGTTGTGCAGGACAGGGGTGGACTGGATTGGACTGGACTTAATATGGCCAGGTATATAACGTATCTGACCCAACCCATTCTAGCCCAGCCTAGTTCAGCTCAGGGTCACGTTCAATAAGGCACGAAACAGAAGAAAACAATCACAAATGGAGTGAAACGGGGAGGTTCCATCTGAATTGATCTAATAAGAAAAGCACGTGTGCCCTAATGAAAAACAACTCAGCCCAGCTCAACCAGAGCTATGCAGTCAGAAGTGGGTAATACTGTTTGTAAATACCACCCCAATTATCCCTAATGAGTGGGTAATAGGAACCAGATGAATGCATATTTAATGTGTCAGAGAAAGGTAAGATGGAGAAAAGGAAGGCCAGCTCTGCTCCCTAAAGACACACAGCAGCAACCTGTTATACATTCATTTACAATTTTGCTAGAAACTCGGTAGTAAAGACTGTCATTTCACAAAGTAAGGATGTCCTGACAATATACTTCTTAAATCTTTGAAATTAGGAGATTCTGCAGTATTTCTGGATTCAATTGTGTCAATGTCTCTTAGTACAAATACTGTGCTGCTATTTCAATCCTGAGCATTCGAAAAATTCCRAACATTCATAGCCACTAACTGTTCAGTGGATGCTGTGTCCTAAAGAGGCCTTTTAACTTAATAATATGGTAGCCAGGCAGCAACACACACAGATAGACAGCGACTAATTATTGCTTTGACAGCAGTGGACCAGAGGTTAGGTAAACAGGCATGACTGGTCATTTTTTCAGAACAATCTGATCAGATTGTGATGTTATGATCGGGGCCAAATACTCCATCCCACCTGAACAGGCTGAAATGCCTTATTTTTTMTTTTTTTTATTTAAAACGGCTCTTACACAAAAAGGGCATTATCATAATTTTCACAGTTTCAGAATGTTATTTCAACCTCATAGTGTGGAAATATATATATTTTTTAAACAGGAAAATCCAKTTTTTTTCCCTGCACTGCTCCTTTAATGTTAGTGAACGCAGCTCACGGAGAGCCTCGCAGAGGGAGAGGTTCTCTGCTCTTCCAGTTCCAGGGCTGAAGAAGAGCAGCCAGCTGTATGTCTCTGTCAGAGCAGTAAGGGAGGCACCCCAGGACAGGATAGAGTTTAACAGCATTTATTGCACCAGGGATCGGCAAACCTTTGATCCTTCCTAACAAGGAACTCGAGGCTTTATTGTCTGAATGCTCTGGTTAGGTGTGTGTGTGTGTGTGTGTGTGTGTGCGTGTCTGTGTGTGTGTGTGTGTGCGTGTGCGTGTGCGTGTGTCTGTGCATAGTTCAGTTATTGAGTTCTACAGATGTGCCCTCTATGGGAAACAATGGGAGCAGAGACTGTGCCTCTCCCCTCTCCCAGCTCCCCTATCCTCACCACCCTCCCTTCACCCCAGACCCTATTATACAGTGACGTTACAGTCCCATCCTGCCAGCTGATGGTTCAGTGCAGTCAATGGGGCCCTTGGGCACGGCTCTGTGTCCCTTTGATTTTCTGTCCATGGACAACAAAGGAGGGCATGGCTGCAGCGCACACACAGATGTGTCCATGCATTACAGAGTACTGTAGAATTGAATAGAGTAGACTAATATGACTTCACTGTCCATCCAAAGAAGGATACTGTCAGAAATAACACATGATTACACACATCATCCATCCATCCATCCACCCTTCCTTCCTTCCTTCCTTCCATCTGTCCTTCCTTCCTTCCTTCCTTCCTTCCTTCCTTCCTTCCTTCC
>NC_036856.1:38633090-38634935 GCF_002910315.2 Salvelinus sp. IW2-2015 | reverse complement strand
TTCCTTCCTTCTTCCTTCCTTCCTTCCTTCGTCCTTCCTTCCTTCCTTCCTTCCTTCCCTTCCTTCCTTCTTCCTTCCCTTCCTCCTTCCTTCCTCCCTCCCTCCCTCCTCCCTTCCTTCCTCCCTTCCCTTCCTTCCTTCCTTCCTTCCTTCTTCTCCTTCCGCATCTCTACAACCATCCATTCCATCCAGCTGACATCTGTGTTATACTACTAGCCCTGTACATACATTACATTGCATACTCTGTACGTGCACAGTATCTTTATACATGGATACACACACCTCTATCCATTTTAGACACCACTGGGGTCCAAGTTCAGGTTTACCACAGCACAAAGTCAAAATTTGCTATACAGTATTGTAAAAATATCATCAAACAAACTTTTGTTTTTATTTAAGGTAATGGTTAAGCACGAAGTTTTAAAAACTGATTTTAGAAGAGAAATTGTAGAAATAGCGCGTGTTAAGCCATAATTTACTTTGTGGCTGTGGTAACTAGTGATGACACAAGTTTCAGCCAGACTCTTATCGGTTTTAAATATTTTACATTACGGTGGTTTATACTGTAGTACACACCAGTATACTACACAGACACCACATCCACCTACCAAGTAATACACCATACTACCAGTATCCACCAGACACCATACACCAGTATAACCACCATAGATACCCACCCAAAAGTATACCACCATACCACCATACCTACCAGTATACCACCATACTACCAGTTAACCATAGCTACCAGTATACCACAGACCATACTACCATATAACACACACACACACACACACACACACACACACACACACATGCACATTTTGAGGTGTATGGCCCTGGTACCCCATTCCTCTCTGTTCTGTTTCAGCTGGGCTTCATTCACAAAACTGCTTCTCCGGCGGCGTTTCCTTCCTCCTCTTTCTCTTTGTGGCGAAAACACATCGCTTTGTTCCCCCAGTTTATGTTTGTTTTATCAAAACTACTCTCCCTGTTCGTCTGAAATGAATTCGAGCGAAGAGAGAGAAACTCAGGGAAAGATTGGGTTACACGTCTGCGAGAGACAAAAGTGGCTGGTGGAGAGGGTTCATGACAGTTGGCTGTGGTTTGGGTGGGAGAGAACTCGATACCATCATTTAGACCCTCCATAAACATACAGAACCAGAGACAGATGTACTCTGGGAAATATGGCTCTGGGAACAGCAGCGCTTTTCCACAAAGCAGACCTTTCCCCGTAACATTAAATGCATGCTTTTATAATTACCTGCAATGTGTTTATGGTTGCTTACACAAACCCATGGGAAGTATTTAGTTGGACGTAACAACACAGACTCTGTGTGTAGATAAACTCTCATCAATTAGAAGTAAGAGCAGCTATTGATTTCTCTAGTCTAAAAGATGATGGTGTGTACAGTTAGAGATAGTAAGGAAAGGATATGGAGTGTGTGTGTGTCTGTGTGTTTTTGATTCACCCTTGTTTTGATGGCCATCCACTTTCAACCCTCAGACCTAGTGAAAGAGTACCTTAGTGGGATCATTTCCTGACGCTCCAACAGAGACCAAACCTGAAAGAGTACCTTAGTGGKATCCTTTCCAACAGAGACCAAACCTAAAAGAGCACCTTAGTGGGATCCTTTCCAACAGAGACCAAACCTAAAAGAGTACCTTAGTGGGATCCTTTCCAACAGAGACCAAACCTAAAAGAGCACCTTAGTGGGATCCTTTCCTGACGCTCCAGCAGAGACCAAACCTTTTCCAATCACACAGCCAACAGTCAGAAAACAGCATAGCAGCAGCATGTAACTACAGATGGTTAGCTCATCCTCTCTCTTTCTCCCTCTCCCTCTC
>NC_036856.1:38604013-38628451 GCF_002910315.2 Salvelinus sp. IW2-2015 | reverse complement strand
CCACACATACCCTCCGATATACCACCATACTCCAGATTATACCACCATACTACCAGTATGCCACCATACTACCCAGGTTTATACCCCATACCACCAGTTATACCACCAGGTATACCACCAGACCACCAGATTACCACCAGACCACCATTACTCAACCAGTATACCACCAGGACCACCAGTAGACCTACCAGACCACCCCATACTACCAGTATTACCACCAGACCACAATACCACCAAGTATACCACCATACCACCAGTATGACCACCATTACCACCAGGATAACCACCATACCACCAGGTATACCACCATACTAACCACCATACACCAGTATACCACCATTACGTACCCAGTATACCACCAGACCACCATACCACAGTATACCACCCAGTATACCACCAGGTTATACCACAGTATACCACCAGTATACCACCATGACGGACCAGTATACCACCATACTACCGAGATGACCACCAGCACCACCATGACTGACCAGTATACCACCATACTACCAGATTTGATACCACCAGTATATACCCACTAATACTACCAGTATTACCACCAGTATACACCATACTACCAGTATCCACCAGACCACCATACCACCCGTATGACCACCAGTTATTACCACCACCCTGTATAGCCACCAGTAGACCACCATACTACCAGTATACCACCATACCACCAAGTAGACCCACCAGACCACCATACCAGCCAGACCACCCAGGACCACATCATACTACCTCTCTCCTTGTTGCATCTTTTTGGATGGATTGGGCACTGCACTCTTCAGTGAGAAGCACAGTTTTTCTAGTGGCTTGGGGTATGTAATGGGCACATCCGTACGCCGCGCACACCACACACACACACACACACACACACAACACACACACACACACACAACACACACTACCACCACACACACACACACACACTACCACACATTGCACATTGAAGAGGTAATGCCCTAGGTACCACCATTCCTCTCTGTTCTGTTGCAACGCTGGGCTTCATTCACAAACTGGCTTCTCCGGCGGCCGTTTCTTCCTCCTCTTTCTCTTTGTGGCGAAAACACATCGCTTTGTTCCCCCAGTTTATGTTGGTTTTTTTATAAAACTACTCTCCCTGTTTCGTCTGAAATGTGAATTCGAGCGAAGGAGAGGCGAAAACTCAGGGGAAAGATTGGTTACACGTCTGCGATGAGACAAAAGTGGCTTGGTGAGAGGTCATGGACAGTTGGCTGTGGTTTGGGGGAAGAGAACATCGATACAGCATTTAGGACCCTCCATAAACATACAGACCAAGAGACAGAGACTCGTGGGAAAATGATGGCTCTGGAACAGCAGCGCTTTTCCACAAAGCAGACACTATTCCCCGTTAAACATTAAATGCATGCTTTTATAATATACCTGCAATGTGTTTATGGTTGCTTACACCAAACCCATGGGAAGTATTTAGCTTGGACGTAACAACACCAGTCTGTGTGTAGATAAACTCTCATATTATTAAAGTAAGGAAGCAGCTAATTATTTCTCTAGTTCTAAAAGATTTGATGGTGATGTACAGTTAGAGATAGTAAGGAAAGATACTGAGTGTTGTTCGTGTCTGTGTGTTTTCTTGAATTCACCCTTGGTTTGATGGCACATCCACTTTCAACTCCTCAACCTAGGTGAAAGGAGTACCTTGTGGGATCATTTCCTGACGCTCCAACAGAGACCAAACCTGAAAGATACCTGAGTGGTTATGTATCCTCTTTCCAACGCAAGAGGACCAAAACCTTAAAAGAGCACCCTTAGTGCGACGGGATTTTTTTTTGTCTTTTTTTTTTTTATCCCTTTTATCCTGTCTTCCTCGGTTTGCATTTTTGTAGTTGGGGGATTGGCTTTCCTTCCTCTCCCATTCTGTATGATGTCTGCTTGCATAGATTTCTTCTCTATCTTTCTCTCCCCCCTTTTCCAACAGAGACCAAACCTAAAAAGAGTACACCCTTAGTGGTAGACGTTCTTTTCTATGTCTTCCTTACTCTTGCGCCTTTCCAACAGAGACAAACCTAAAAAAAGAAGCACCTTAGTGGGAGGAATTTTCCAGTTCTGACGCGCCAGCAGAGACCAAAACCTTTTCCATTCACTACAGCCAACAGGTCAGAAACAGCATAGCAGCTAAGCCTCATTACAGATGGTTAGCTCATCCTACTCTCTATTCTCCCTCTCCCTCTCCCTCTCTCTCTCTCAATCCTGCTTACTCTCCTCCTATCTGCTTCTTCTCCACTCTCTCCTTTGCGTACCCTTACACTAGCGCCTTGCTCTCTCTCTCTCTCTCTCTTCTCTCTCTGCCTTCTCTCTATACCCCATTTCCCTCCCTAATGTCTATCTGTCTCTCTCTCATCTCTCCACCCCCCCCCTCTCTCTAACCTGCCTTCCCAGTGGAGAGTGAGTGGGACGTGGGGTGAGGTCTGTGTGGAGCGCGCGGTGGGTCAGGAGTACTCCGAAGACCCTGATGCTCTTGAGTTAAATGTGTGTACTGAGGACTCACACAGGAAGGCTATGATTGGAGCCGCTAGGAGAGAGAGGGGTAGGGGATGGAGGTGAATGTTTTCAATCTGCCTCTGATTCATATACTATATAGTATAGATGCCTATGTGTGGATGATGGAGTGTTGGTTAGAAATTGAAAGTGGAAGGGGGGGGTAATGTATGTACTTGTCTCTTTACTTTTCTGCCTTTTTAATTGTATGTGATCGGTGTTCTGGCAGGGAAGAATAAGATTTTGAGTAACTAGAAGGTGAATGAAAGGGAACTTTAGTTTCATTGGCCAATTTGGATGACTTCAAAATGAAGTCCCTGGTGATGTACTCACCTGGCTCCCGAACCAAAATGGCTCCCTAATCATCCCAGTTGCATTCTGTCTACAGACAAAATGACTTTGAGGGGATTCGCTACTAGGACATGTAGAACCAGTGTGAGGCGCTATTTAGTTTCTCCACCTCAGATTGATGACAGGCTGTGTATGGGAGATTGATTGAGTGGGAGGGAGATGCAGAGAGGTGGAGGAGCTGTCAATCAGATTGTTCTGTTATGATTGAAGATGTGGTCTTTAAACATCTTCTTAAGTACACTGCATGTTGATCCTTTCTGTTCTGCAAGTGAGACTCGATTGAAGGTCATATATCCCCTCCGCAATGTCCGTACCTGCCGCCTCTCCCCCATCTCCTCCTCCCCATCTCCTTCTCCCTACCAGTCTTTCCTTCTCCTCGTCACCTACCATCTTCTTCCTTCCTTCCTCCTTCCTCCCTTATTTCTCGCTCCTTCCGCCCTATCTCCTTCCCCCCATATGCTTCCTTCGCCCCCTATGCTCCTTCCCCCCTATCTCCTGTCCCCCTAATCTCCTTCCCCCCTTCTGCCTTCCCCCCTAGTTTCTCCTCAACCGTGGCACCCCCGATCTCCACCCCCATCTTTTCTCCTCCCCCATCTCCTCCTCCCCATCTCCTCCTGCTATCGTCTCTCCTCCCCCATCTCCACCTCCCCCATTCTCCTCCTCTATCTTCTCCTCCCCCATCTCCTCCTCCCATTCTCCAACCTCCCCTGTTACTCCCCCGCTTCCCCATCTCCTCCACCCCATCTCTCCATATCCCCCTCCACTTGGATCCTCAACCCTGGCTGGGTGCAACAAGACTATTTTTCTCTCTCTGCTCTCCTCTCTCTCTCTCTCTCCTCTCTCTCTCTCTCTCTCTCTTCTCTCTCCTCTCTCTCTCTCTCTCTCTCTCTCTCTCGTCTCTCTCTTCTCTCTCTCTCTCTCTCTCTCTCTCCTGTCTTCCAACCCTACACGCCTCCAATCCCCAATAGTTCTCTGCGTTATGCCTAACCCCCCCCCCCCCCTTCTGCCTGGCTGACTCACAGCAATCACACCTCTGAATGGAGGGAACGCAATAAAGGAGTGGCTGGGGGGGGTAGTATGAAAGAGTGTGGTATGTCAGATCTGTGTCCAGACAAGTCTGTTGGCCAAGTCCTTTCTTTCTCTTTCTCTCCCATACACAGGCACATACACAAGTATCTCTCTCATCCTCTCTTTGTCTCTTTCGTCTATCTAATCATGTGACAAGCAAATCATTTCTTGAGAAATACAAATTCTGAGAGGTACACTACCGTTCAAAAGTTTGGGGTCACTTTGAAATGTCCTTGTTTTTGAAAGAAAATCAATTTTTTGGTCTATTAAAATAACATCAAATTGATCAGAAATACAGTGTAGACATTATTAATGCTGTAAATTACTATTGTAGTTGGAAACGGCTGATTTTTAATGGAATATCTACATAGGCGTACAGAGGCCCATTATTTGTGCACCGGGGCTTCCCACTCCTCTTTCTATTCTGGTTAGAACCAGTTTGCGCTGTTCTGTGAAGGGAGTAGTACACAGCGTTGTACGAGATCTTCAGTTTCTTGGCAATTTCTCGCATGGAATAGCCTTCATTTCTCAGAACAAAGATAGACTGACAAGTTGCAGAAGAAAGTCCTTTGTTTCTGGCCATTTTGAGCCTGTAATCGAACCTCACAAATACTGATGCTCCAGATACTCAACTAGTCTAAAGAAGGCCAGTTTTATTGCTGCTTTAATCAGCACAACAGTTTTCAGCTGTGCTAACATAATTGCAAAAGGGTTTTCTAATGATCAATTAGCCTTTTAAAATTATAAACTTGGATTAGCTAACACAACGTGCCATTGGAACAGGAGTGATGGTTGCTGATAATGGGCCTCTGTACACCTATGTAGATATTCCATAAAAAATCTGCCGTTTCCAGCTACAGTAGTCATTTACTCTGAAGACAGCTTGGCTGTCGAAACGTTGGACATTACATTTTGCATCTGAGCTCCTAGAGTGTGCGGCTCTCCTTTATTTTCACAGTAGTCATTTACAACATTAACAATGTCTACACTGTATTTCTGATCAATTTTATGTTCTTTTAATGGACAAACAATGTGCTTTTCTTTCAAAATCAAAGACATTTCAAAGTGACCCCAAACTTTGAACGTTAGTGTACATCTACCTTCAAAATTCGCAAGAAATAAAGACAAATGCACAAAGGCAGGATCTACCGGCCCAGAGCTGAGCTGACAGGGTTCCTTTCCTCCCTAGTCCCTACCCAGCAGCCCTAGCAGCAGCAGCAGCAGTAGTGTTAGCCCCAGGAGCCTCCTGAGTCAGGGCCCTGCTGCCCTCTCTGGGAGTATCACACTCTGCACTATCGACCAGAGCTCCAGGCCAGGGGCCATCCATCACGGTCTGCCCAGGGAAAGGCTCACTTCCGGGGGTCAGGTAACACAGACAGTCTGGGTCAGGAAGACCGGTTCTGGAGCTTCTGATCCCGGGCCAAAGAGTGCTCCAAGAGTCCGGATTCGGTTCCAGTTTATAAACTCACTCGTCTAGTAAATGGTACGGTCTGGGACGTTTGAGTTCCACCTGGCGAGAATACACCTACTAGTACTCTGGGGGGGGGGTGGGGGGGTGATATAAGCATGAGGCTAACGTGCGTCGACAGAGAGGTGGACGTCTCCTCTCATTGATAACCTCCCAGTAGACCAGTATGCAGCTGGAGACAAAGACGCTGCAAGTCCAGGCTTGCCCCTTGCATTACTAATACACTATGATTACCTCTCTTCCCCACAAAAACTAATGACATCAGATTGTGTGTGTAATACTCGAGAAGAGCCGCAGTTAATTCAGCAAGCCAGAGCAGCCAGTAGCCTCTTCAACCCAGAGCAGCCAATAGCCTCTTCAACCCAGAGCAGCCAGTAGCCTCTTCAACCCAGAGCAGCCAGTAGCCTCTTCAACCCAGAGTCAGTCTCTGGACATATGAACTACAGACTACAGGCCTAGTCTGACCACATAGCTATACCAAGTGTTTGTGTCCTACTTTTTGTTGTTGTATAAATCCTGTTTAATTTTATGTCTACTTCTTACTTGGCATCATTAAGCCCAAAACAACAGGCGTAGAAGTACTGTAAGTACCCATGGAAACGCAGCGACGCCTGTAACCAAACACTGACGCCGGGGGCGACGGCTCTCTAAGACCTAGCGTGTGACCCGCTCTTTTCCAGCACTGCTGGGTTCTGCCCCCGTCCAGGCCCCGTCCAGGCCCCGTAGAGCACAGGCAGCAGGCATTCAGGCAGCAAGGGCGTGGGCTGTATGAGAAGGCCTGTGGAGAGGCAGGGGTACGGGATAGGGGTGTGTGGGAAAGTAATGTAAAGTGTGAGTGTGTGTGTGTGCATTTTGCATGTGTTTATGTGTGTGTGTGTGTGTGTGTGTGTGTGTGTGAGTGTGTATGTTTCTGGATAGCTATAGGTGTTGTGTGGTAGGGTTTACGGGCAGGTTAGTCAGTGTTGGGTCTGTTTTTCTGGCCATGGTTGGGAGCAGGGAGGGTGATGTTCCATAAGGGCTGGAGTGCAGTGGGGGGTTGGCAGACAGGCTGGAAAGTGATCCTCCACCACCCATCCCCTCTCCCTCCCTCAGTACCAGTGTACGTACCCCTGATGGGAAGCTGGCAGAGGGAGAGGGCCCCCCCCCCCCATTACACTACTCCCTCCTCCACTCACATACCACTGGCACCATGCTCTGCCACCACATCTGGGATGGATTTAACAGAGAAACAGAGAGAAGGATGGAGAGAGGGGAGAGATGAAGAGAAGGGGGAAGAGAGGGACGGGACATGCTGCTTGATGAGAGAGGGGAAGAAGTAAAAGTGATATCACCCTCTCTGTGACTTCCATCGTGTTACCATGGCAACAAACGTTGACTGACAGATGGAGGCAGCCAAGAAGAGTGTGTTCCATCGGGCCATGGATGAATAATGGATTCTGTTTACGTTTAGCCCGTAAAGATCTGCACACACTGTGTTACCCTGGGGTTACTGATTCAGAGTGCAGGCGCTGTTGTTTTTAATGTTATATATGAATTAGTATGCCACACTTTTAAGTTAATTAGCTCTATTCAAAGATATCTGGGGACTCTTGTCTGTGCTGCACCTATTCAAGCATACTTTGATAAAACTCATACATGACTTTACATTACATCACATGACTTTACATCACATCACATGACTTTACATCACATCACATGACTTTACATTACATCACATGACTTTACATCACATGACTTTACATTACATCACATCACATCGCAGTAAAAGTCAGTACTGTTGCCTTTGCATTTGTTTCCCTGGATACGGTGAAACTGAACATTTTCTGCTTCATTTATTTTCCATATAAATAGACTCCAAACAGTAGAATTTTATGGTTGTCTGCCCAATTTTTATATGCATAATTATGGAACTTGCGGTGTAAGCAGTAATAATTATGAGATTGGAAAATGTTAAATAAGCAGAAGCGCTGACCCATAAAAAGAATTAGAGTATTTTACATGGTTGTTAAACATTGCTTGATGTAATTAATAGTATGCGACCAATAGCACACATGGCCTTTTTCCATTTGCAAATTTATAATTTATAATTATTTACTATTTATTTATAGTGTGAATACAGTAGGACCATGTATATTATTACAGATACAGTATATTGGCAGTTTGGAAAAGTCCTTGTCAGACTGTATAACTCATTTAATGATGAGGATTTGGAGTGAAAAGTGTCTCTAACCTCAGTATGTTGTGAAAACCCGACTCTATTTCCTGTTAAGGTGGTTGTGTCATTCTACTCAGTGTTGGCCTTATCGACAGGGACGTTCTGACACCTTTCCATGGACTAACTCAACAGGCACTAGTTTTATAGTGAGCTGACTTACAGCCATTCAGTCCTCAACTCACACCACACAGCTGTACTTCCTCTAAGATCCTTTTCCCCTTCACTTCTCCTTCCTTCACAGTTTTTCTTGTGGTTATTTTCTGGTGTCTTGTTGCACATTTAGTTTGAAAACAACTATCATAGCTGCATTGTAACCCTACTGTAGGTCTCTTCTGTGAAGAGTCAGACACTGAGACAACCCTATGGTCCAGGCCCTGTCAGAGACTGAGACAACCCTATGGTCCAGGCCCTGTCAGAGACTGAGACAACCCTATGGTCCCAGGCCGTTCAGAGACGGAGGCAACCCTATGGGTCAGGCCCTGTCTAGAGACTGAGACAACCCTATGGTCCAGGCCCTGTCAGAGACTGAGACAACCTATGGTCCAGGCGCTGTCAGAGACTGAGGACAACCTATGGCCAGGCCCTGTCAGAGACTGAGACAACCAATGGTCCAGGCCCTGTCAGAGACTGAGACAACCCTATGGTCCAGGCCCTGTCAGAGACTGAGACAACCTATGGTCCAGCGCCTGTCAGAGACTGAGACAACCCTATGGCCAGGCCTGTCAGAGACTGAGACAACCTATGGTCCAGGCCCTGTCAGAGACTGAGACAACCCATGTCCAGCTGTCGAGACTGAGCAACCTATGGTCCAGGCCTGTCAGAGACTGAGGCAACCCTATGGTCAGGCCTGTCAGAGACTGAGCAACCCTATGGTCCAGGCCCTGTCAGAGACTGAGCAACCCTATGGTCCAGGCCCTGTCAGAGACTGAGGCAACCCTATGGTCCAGGCCCTGTCAGAGACTGAGGCAACCTATGGTCCAGGCCTGTCAGAGACTGAGGCAACCCTATGGTCCAGGCCTGTCAGAGACTGAGCAACCCTATGTCCAGGCCCTGTCAGAGACTGAGACAACCCTATGGTCCAGGCCCTGTCAGAGACTGAGACAACCCTATGGTCCAGCCCCTGTCAGAGACTGAGACAACCCTATGGTCCAGGCCCTGTCCAGAACTGAAGCAACCCTATGGTCAGGCCCTTCAGAGACTGAGAAGCCCTATGGTCCAGGCCCTGTAGGAGGCAGTCTCTCGCTCTTTCTCTCTACTTCTATACTGCCTCCTGCTCGCCTCTTCTATGTCGGGTGGAATATGCTCCGCTCTCTCTCTCTTATGTCGGGTGGATACTGCCTCCTGCCTCGCTCTCTCTAGTCGGGTGGAATACCTGCTCGCCCTCTCCTCTTATGTCGCGTGTGGAATACTGCCTCGCTCGCCTCTAGCGGTACTCCCGCCTATGTCGGTGGAATACTGCCTCCGCTCTCATCCTTCTCTATGTCGGGTGAATACTGCCTCCTGCCTCCCGCCTCTCTTCTATGTCGGTGTGGAATCTGCCTCCCGCTCTCTCCTCTCTCCTATAGTCGGGTGGAACATACTGCTCCTGCTCCCGCTCTCTCTATGTCGGGGTGGAATACGCCTCCGCCTTCTTCTGAATGTCGGGTGGAAATACTGCTTCCCGCGCATTGCTCTCCTCTCTCCTATGTCGGTGGAATATGCCTCCTGCCCTCCCGCCTCTCTTCCTATGTCGGGTGGAAATACCTTGCTCCGCCTCTCTCCCTCGTCTATTCCGGGTGGAATACTGCCTCCTGCGTCTCTCCTATGTCTGGGTGAATACTGCCTCCTGCCTCGTCTCCTCTCTCCTATGTCAGAAGTGGAATACTGCCTTCCCGCCCTCTTCTCTATGTCGGGTGGAAATACTGCCGTCCTGCCTCTCTCCATCATGACGCTGTTCCCCAAACTGCCTTCTCGACACATGGAGGAAGGGGTTAGTAAGGCTGTTATGAACTGCCAATTGACAAGGCGTCACCATGGAACACAATAGCGGTCTAGGGAAATGCAAATTAAGGGGGGTAGGGGTTGGGAATGGGACGCGGCTCGGCCTCTGCTTGACAGGGAGGGAAGTCACTGCTGGAAAATGTCTATAAGATGTGGCTGGTGTGACGTAGGGAGCCTTTCACTACTCGCAATATTTATCTGCACGGCTTTAAATCCAGTCTGATTGTAATAATGGAGGTTTAGATACACCCCAGTAATACAAACCAGTGGGGTACAATTAAAAGTTGGTACGGGACTCTGGAAAATGTCTGCATGCTCTCTATCTCATGTAGTACTGTTCACTAGAACGATGAGCAGAAGGTAAGGGATGAGCAGAAAGGTAAAGGGATGAGCAGAAAGGGAAGGGATGAGCAGACGTCGAAGGGATGAGCAGAATGGAAAAGGATGAGCAGATGTCGAAAGGGATGATGAAAGGGATGAGCAGCGTCGGAAGGGATGAGCAGAATGGAACAGGGATGAGCAGAAATGGAAAGGGATGAGCAGACGTCGGAAAGGGATCGAGCAAATGGAAAGGATGAGCAGAAATGGAAGGGATGAGCAGAAAGGGAAAGGGATGAGCAGACGTCGGAAAGGGATGAGCAGAAATGGAAAAGGATGAGCAGACGTCGAAAGGGATGAAGCAGAAAGGGATGAGCAGACGTCGGAAAAGGATGAGCAGACGTCGGGAATGGGAAAGTACATTGATAGAATAGGGATGGTTTCATTTTACATGCAGCTGGTTGGGTAATACATTCAATGATCTCTTCTGAATGAGCTCTAATTGGGTTGCAGTGTGTTATGGGTTGTCTGGTGTTCTCTCCAGCTCTGCTGTATCCTATACATTATGACAGATGACATATATTGTATTGATTGTAATGGGTGGACTGGACTGGGGTGCTCTCCCTACAGCTCTGCTGTATCCTATATGATGGAATACAGTGTTGTCACACATGATGAGCATTCTCTGACCTGTTTGCGTCTCAGCCACTCAGTCGCTGTCCTGGCCAGTCTTGTTTGCTTACTGTTTGTATGGTCTACTTTTCATACACCATCTCATTGGTGTGTGTGTTTTTTTTGTGTGTGTGTGTGTGTGTGTGTGTGTGTGTGTGCGTGCGTGCGTGTGTGTGTGTGTGAGTCAATCTGTTTTAGTGTCTTTCCTTCTCCTCCACTACCCTTCTACCCCTCACGGCCCACAGGACAGCGCTACTCGTCTGAGCGCCAGTTCCCAGTCTGGAATTCCACAGCGACAGCCAGAGCATGATAGCTCCTAAAAATATCCTTGGATCAGTGAAGCATTCCAGAGTGTAGTTTTTCCACTAACTCAGGTGAACAGGGCAGGAGAGTGGTGCTATAGCACCCCCTTCTGATCAGATAGCGTCTAGTATGGTGGTTGTCATGTTGACGTTCACATCTCATATGCTTCACTCTCGATATACATATACAGTGTTGTCTCAGCATTTCTGGATCCAGTTCAACTTGTTTAGGTGTTTTGCAGTTTCTGCCTGTATGTGCACTGGTATGGGGTGGAGGGTTGTGGGGTTATTGGCTGCAGTTTTTATCCCTAGCCCAGTGTGGGTTAACTTTGGGGGATGTAATAATACTGCCATCWTCGTCGAGGCAGAGGACATGTATGTGTAGCCCATGTATCTGATGCCGTCTGGCCCAAAAAATAATATGTCATACTGTTTCTGGCCAGACAGCATCAGATACGTGGGTTACATGTAGCAAGACAGAGAGTCACTGTTTCGCTCGGATGCTTTCTCTGGTGAGATCGTTTCAGCCACTTGCTAATTGAAAGAAAGTTGGCGGGTGCACAGTGCACTGTTCGGATGCTGGAATTATTTTGGATGAACGTGCGAAGGTAACCTACTTTTTGAAGTGATTTGTTTGACAATTAGATGAAAACATCATGACTGGTTGTGTTCATGGCACATTAAAAGATCATTAAAAAATCAGCGGGAATAAGGGGGGGGGGGGCTCAGACTGGCCTCTGCCTGGGTCCTCCAAATCACCAAGTCCCCTCCTGAGTGGATGGCCTCCAAATCACCAAGTCCACTTCTAGGTGGATGGGGGGGAGGGGATGCTACTGTACAAAAGTAGTGACATACAGTATGTGTTCGCTATCAGCTACAGTAGCAGAACAGCACTGCCTGAGGTCTGTCTGAGCCATTCTCTCCAGCCTGTGTCAGATTCCTGGAATAACTTCCCAGTGTTAAAAAAAGAAACTCAGACACAACCCTCTAACACCCCCCCTCCTCTAACACCCCCAGCCCCCACCCCTCCATGTCGAAAACGGGGCAGCTCTCCTCTCTGAGTTTCACTGTCACTTCATAGTTGACTGTTAGAGTTGTTGACAGTTAGACAGTAAGGACTGTTCTACTGATAGATTTGAAATCTTCTTTGTTCATGTTATTATGTTTTTATTCAGTGTTGCTTTAGTTAGGATGCGGGACTGAATGGGGGGCTCTGTTGCCCCCTGTGAAAAACCCGTCACCATGTCTAACAGTTTCCGTGGTTACCGTACTATTTCTCAGCACCTAAATGACCTGAAGAAGGAGAACTTCAGCCTGAAGCTGAGGATCTACTTCCTGGAGGAGAGGATCCAGCAGAAGTACGAGGACAGCAGCCATGATGTCCACAGGAGGGTGAGTCTCACTGGGGCACTGAGGGGTGGAGGACAGGGGGTAGGAGCAGCCGTGATGTCCCACAAGAGGGTGAGTCTCACTGGGGCACTGAGGGGTGGAGGACAGGGGGTAGGAGCAGCCGTGATGTCCCACAAGAGGGTGAGTCTCACTGGGGCACTGAGGGGTGGAGGACAGGGGGTAGGAGCAGCCRCGATGTCCCACAAGAGGGACAGAGGAGGGGGGTGCAGGGGCAGGGGATGGGAGCTTCATGGGGGGGGAATAGCCATTTGTTGCTATTTTACAATTGAATATGCGGTGTCGCTATGTGTGTGTGTGTGTGACAGAGAGAGAAGGTGAGAGAGTTTTGTGTGAAGGTCTATGCTGTGTGGTCTGGGTTCATCATACATCAACATGTTTATTTAGCTCCAGATGATGAACGAATTATGCTAAGTCATGCAATTGAATGAATGAATGAATGAATGAATACAGTAATCATGGCCCAGTGTATCTCCTATGGTTGTTTACGGTACATACTGTAGTTTCCAGCTCTCTTCCTGTTGACTGTTTATGCTGCAGCTCCCAGACAGTGATGATCACTATACCTTTTTCAACAGGTCTCAGACCTGTTTCTGAGTGTCAACTGCAGCTGCCAATTACACTGCCCTGTCTTTAGAGACTGATCTGAGCTCAGAGATACTAGAGTAAACCCAGAGCAAGAGCTAATTTAAAGAGCTAATATAAAAATTATTAGTTAACCCCTTTCCTGTAGTCAAATGGCCAAATCGCCCTCCAGTGGCCTCTTGGGTAGAATCTTATTCATATTCTTTGTAATTTCATAATTAATAAACATAATTTCCAAAAAACTCACCAAAAATTTGGTGTTTCTATGTCAAACAGTTTTGTTATATTTCAGTCTTCTGTGATGTTTATAAGTTGCAATGTTGAGATGCAAACTCAAAATGTAATACATTTCATCATTTCAAATATCACACTTCTTCTTTTTAAAGTCCATAACCATGTGTGTGAGGTGTATACTTTTATTTGAAAGTAGATTTATTTAAGACTACCCAGAAACACTCTGTGTGACCCTGATGTAGCCCACTGCAGTAAAAGGTTAATAATAACTGGAATATGATGAATAGTGTGAACAATGGAATGTCTTACATTAGATCACATGATCCCAAAGTTGTACTGTATATTTATTTTGAAAAACAGACCTGCCCACTGGACAGGCAACGTGACTGATGTGGTTAAGACTGGTTGAGACCAGTCGTTGTTGCAAAGGTGATACCCCAGCAGCTGCTGTCTGGCCTGGGGTCAGTGGAGCCAATCGTTTTTGAGAAAATCCCTCCGACGCCACCAATCAGAGACCCCCCAGTGAACACCTCAGAGTTTCAAACAGATGTCAGCTTTCTATATCCACCCCTCTGACCTTACTGCAGGCTACAGTCAAACCAGGGATATGATCTGCAGACATTTACTCTATGAACAGTTTATGCCTTATCATATGCCTGTAGCATATCTGCTGCAGTGAGACTAGCAGATCAGCTTTCTGTGTCAACCTCTGTGACCTTCTCTGACTGCAGCCTTAGACACCTAGCCTGGTCCCAGACCTGTTTGTGCTGTCTTGCCAACTCCACTGCTGTCATTATCAAATCAATGCAAAGGATTTGGCAAGACAACACAAACAGACCTAGGACCAGGTTACTAGACACCTACAGCTGCTGTAATAAAACACTGGGTCGGTGATAGATGATTACTTCATTAATATTCAACTTTGATATTACCGTTGAAGTATAAAGATCATCTCTCTAGCAGCTCCCTCAGTAGAACTCATCTAAACGTTATGTGTCTTCATGTTGTTATCCAAAGTATAGAAATAATTGTTATTGTGAGTATCATCAAAACATGATCATATTATAACAATAACATCAATGATCTCCTTGTAAGTGCAGAGCAACGATTAAGGACCGACAGAGCGACAGGAACAACAATGTTTTGTGTCCAGACAAGCCATGACCAATACCAACAGAATCAAATCAGATTAAAACATCTGATTGTAACATTTGTTTTGCTCCTTCTAAATGCCATGGCTGAAAAATATGCTGCCAGTTTAATTGATATGATCCTCTGATTAAATTGACAGTCAGAGACAGTTAAGTCCAGTAATGTTGACAGATCAGAGACAGTAGTCCAGTAATGTTGCACAGATCAGAGACAGTAGTCCAGTAATGTTGACAGATCAGAGACAGTAGTCCATAATTCGTGTGACAGATCGAGACAGTAGTCCAGTAATGTTGACAGATCAGAGACAGTAGTCCAGTAATGTTGACAGAAAGAGACAGTAGTCCAGTAATGTTGACAGATCAGAGACAGTTTAGTCCAGTAATGTTGACGAGATAGAGAGTAGTCCAGTAATGTTGACAGATCGAGACAGTAGTCAGTAATGTGACAGATCAGAGACAGTAGTCCAGTAATGTTGACAGATCAGAGACAGTAGTCAGTAATGTTGACAGATAGAGACAGTAGTCCAGTAATGTTGACAGAACAGACATAGTTCAGTAATGTTGACAGATCAGAGACAGTAGTCCAGTATGTTGACAGATCGAACAGTAGTCCAGTAATGTTGACAGATCGAGACAGTATCAGTAACATGTATGACAGATCAGAGACAGTAGTCAGTACACTAAATGTTGAGCGAGCAGTAAACGTCATCTCAGTAATGTTGACAGATCAGCAGACAGTATCTTAGTAGATTGACAGATGAAGACATCGTAGAGTCAGTCAATGTCTGACAGATCGGGACAGTAGCTCCAGTAATGTTCGACACGATCGCAGACAGTTGTCACGTAATGTGACAATCCGAGACCGTAGTCTAAGATCATAATGTGACGATCGGACACAGTAGCAGTTAATGTGACGATCAGAGACAGTAGTCAGTAATGTTGACAGATCAAGACAGTAGCAGTAATTTGACAGATCAGAGACAGCGTAGTCCAGTCAATGTTGACAGACTAGGACAGTAGTCACGCTAATGTTGACAGATCGAGACAGTAGTCCGTATGACTCGAATTCCGACGACCAGACGTACCAGTAATGTTGACAGATCAGAGACAGTAGTCCAGTAATGTTGACAGATCAGAGACAGTAGTCCAGTAATGTTGACAGATCGAGACAGTAGTCCAGTAATGTTGCAGATCAGAGACATAGTCCGTAATGTTGACAGATCGAGACAGTAGTCCAGTAATGTTGACAGATCGGAGACAGATAGTCCAGAATGTTGACAGATCGAGACAGTAGCAGTAATGTGACAGATCGGAGACAGTAGTCCAGTAATGTTGACAGATCAGAGACAGTAGTCCAGTAATGTTTGACAGATCAGAGCAGTAGTCCAGTAATGTTGACAGATCGAGACAGTAGTCCAGTAATGTTGACAGTAAAGACAGTAGTCCAGTAATGTTGACAGATCAGAGACAGTAGTCCAGTAATGTTGACAGATCAGAGACAGTAGTCCAGTAATGTTGACAGATCAGAGACAGTAGTCCAGTAATGTTGACAGATCGGAGACAGTAGTCCAGTAATGTTGCAGACCGGAGACAGTAGTCAGTAATGTTGACAGATCGGAGACAGTAGTCCATAATGTTGACAGATCAGAACAGTAGTCAGTAATGTTGACAGATCGGAGACAGTAGTCCAGTAATGTTGACAGATCAGAGACAGTAGTCCAGTAATGTTGACAGATCAGAACAGTAGTGCCAGTAATGTTGACAGATCGAGACAGTAGTCCATAATGTTGACAGATCAGAATAGTCCAAAATGTTGACAGATCGAGACAGTAGTCAGTAATGGACAGACAGAGACAGTATTCAGTATGTTGACAGATCAGAGACAGTAGTCCAGTAATGTTGACAGATCAGAGACAGTAGTAGTCAGTAATGTTGACAGAGTCAGAGACAGTAGTCCAGTAATGTTGACAGATCAGAGACAGTAAGTCCAGTAATGTTGACAGATCTGAGACAGTAGTCCAGTAATGTTGACAGATCAGGACAGTAGTCCAGTAATGTTTGACAGAACAGAAGACAGTAGTCCAGTAATGTTGACAGATCAGACAGTAGTCCAGTAATTGTGACAGTGAACAGACATAGTCCTATATGTTGACAGATCAGAGACAGTAGTCCGAATGTTGACAGATCGAGAGACGTAGTCCAGTTAATGTTGACAGATCGGAGACAGTAGTCCAGTAATGTTGACAGATCAGAGGACAGTAGTCAGTAATGTTGACAGATCAGAGACAGTTCCAGTAATGTTGACAGATCAGAGACAGTAGTCCAGTAATGTTATGGCACCCAATGAAACAGACAGTAGTCAGTAATTGACAGATCAGACACAGTAGCTTCAGTAATGTTACAAACCAGAGACAATCAGAGCCAGTCATATTGACAGATCAAGACAGTAGTCCAGTAATGTTGACAGATCAGAGACATAGTAGTCCAGATTAATGTTACAGATAAGGAGTTGGTTAAGGACTGTAAGTAAACATTTCACGTTAAGGTTCACCTGTGTATTCGGCGCATGTTGCAAATACAATGATTGATTTCTGTGTTTATTATGCTTGTCTGCGTGCATGTATTCCTTATGTGTGTGTGTGTGTGGCGTGCGTTGTGTGTGTTGTCAATGTCCATACATGCAGTGTATGTGTCGGTATCCATACGGTTTACAGATAACAGGTTTACAGAGTAACAAGGTTTTTACAGTGGTAAGATTACAGAGTAACAGGTAGCAATTCAACATGTCTTTGTATGAGTTATACATCATACTCTGTATCTAACAAGTCTTGAGTACAGTATTCCCAGCTACTGTTAACACAGTTACTGTCCTTCTCCAGTACCTGGGTTATAACTGTCCCTGTTGCTGTGTCTGGGGCATATGTTATGGGAAGGAGGGGAGGGCTCTGAGATACGGGGTCTGGGGGAGGGATGGGGGGGGGCTGGGGAGGGAACTAGCAGGTGTTCATATCCCTCTATGCTATTTATAAACCTGCTTCACTCTCATATCACTGAGATATGGGTTGTGTACTTTAGGAGATTCAGTTTGTATACTATATTATGAAGCTAATCTGAGTCAATTCATGCCTCTTAACAGAATTGAACAGCTACACAATTCTTTGTTTCATTATATATTACGTATGCACAGTTCATGGTTTCTGTGTGATATATTGTTGTTTTGTAATTTGACGTGTTTCTCTCTGTCTGTTCCAGAACATTGAGTTGAAAGTGGTGGTGGAGAGCTTGAAGCAGGAACTCACAGAGAAACAGGAGATTCTGGACAAGGCCTTGTGAGTAAACTACCATGTCATTGCACAGACAGATACTAGTAGTGTACAGTTGATCTCTATATGCACACAGGAGGTAATAAACCCCCCCTGTACTGTTCAGTCTGGTCCTCAGATAGATTCCTGCTGTTCACTCTTCAGACTACAGCTGCCCTCAGGCCATGAGGGTGCTGGTCTTATACTAACCCGTCTTAACCCTCCCTCTGTCATGTAGACTCACCTAACAACAGCTTTAAAGCCCATAGGAATGCCTGGTGGAGAGGGCCAGGCTCTGACATGCTTTTGAAGAGTATGAAGTGCCCTCTGTGGATAGTTGGACTAAAGATAAAGGGATGAGGGAGAGATGAAGTGAGAGGACGATAGTGAGAGAAGAGGGGTAGCCTGTCGGTAAAATGAAGGAGAGGGAGAGGGTGATAGGGAGAGGAGGGTAGTCTCTGGGTTGTTTTGCTGAGCCAAGGAGTATTTGAGCAC
The DNA here is from genome assembly GCF_002910315.2 of Salvelinus sp. IW2-2015. Classification (NCBI taxonomy): domain Eukaryota; kingdom Metazoa; phylum Chordata; class Actinopteri; order Salmoniformes; family Salmonidae; genus Salvelinus; species Salvelinus sp. IW2-2015. The sequence goes on along the minus strand of NC_036856.1, from coordinate 38,610,383 downwards.
CAGCACCTGTCTGTAAATAGAGCAGCTGTCTGTCTCAGTGTCTCTCAGTGGTAGAGATATATCTCCTTAGATACAACATACTCTATACCACTGCTATTCTAACTTGTTCAGCGGGCACCCCGTTTTTTACACCCAAATTTCTGGGGACCCCATTTTTTCCTCAAGAATTTCTCGTGACCCCACCCCACAGCAAATCTAATGCCACAACCTTAAAATTGGTACGTTTAGATTTTTACATGAACAAATAACCTTAAATTCATTGAATTTTAATCTCTTATTAAAAGGAAAATAAACCAATATGTATATTTACTCAATAAAATTATATTTATTTATTTATCTTTCTCAAAAATATATATTGTCCCATACAATAATCTGTGACCCCACGAGGGGCCGTGACCCTGCCTTTGAATACCACTGCTCTATACCCTCTCATATATCTCCCTCTATAAGGTTGGTTCAAAAGTAGAACCCTCCCTCCTTCATCATCTATCTACTCTATATATTCTTACTTTACTAAAAATCCATTCAAATTCATTCATCTTCAGGGTTGTAATTTCTTTCACTTTTTGTTTTTATTATTGTTCTCTCTATTTACAGTACTAAATGTTAGATTCAAGAATAATAGTGTTACTTCTCATAGAAGTACGCCATACCTAATTACATTAAGGAAAAAGTCTGGGAACAAATCACTAGGTTCGTGTTTTTATTGGTGGGAGGGAAAACACTGTGGTCTCTCATCGACACACCAAAACGCCGTTGAGCATATCAGATCATCATTTAAATGGTGAAGAGCAGGAAGCCACTGAAGGTGCTCTTATTGTCTGAACCACCATAGATTCGGTAGTTTACAGGGAGACGCACGTAAACCACATCTCCCACCTCTAACTCCAGGACAGCTGCATTAGATACATTCGTAAACATGCCATCATTGTCCCCTTCATATGTGGAAGCCATTCTCTGATCATTCTTGTACAAAAATACACCCGTTTGTGGATATATATTTGTCAAGATACATGGAGCGTTGTATCTGAATTAGAGACTCCCCTTACTGGTGCTGTGAAGAGACATGCTTTAAGAAATGAATATGTATATATTCACAAGTACATTTTTCTTCAGCTGTCAATCATATAGCTGAAATGGATGCACAGGATGTAGTACCTTTAAATTGGTTGTAAGCCTTGCCGATGTTTGTGACGACTTTGCTGTAGGTCGTCACAAAAGAGTTAGATGCACTATTGTAAAGTGGTTGTTCCACTGGATATCATAAGGTGAATGCACCAATTTGTAAGTCGCTCTGGATAAGAGCGTCTGCTAAATGACTTAAATGTAAATGTAAATGTAGGTTAGAGTAGTTTCATTGCTGAATGGTCCAAGTTGAATATCGTCAGTCAGAGCAGTGAAGAACGCCATCTTTGGTTTGTCTGTGAATATGGATAAGAATAAACAACTAAAAGCTACGGCTTAGTCATTGCGATTATCAAGCAAATATCTTATTCTGTTATCCGTTGKATCTTTTTATATGTCCATATGCTGCTACCATTATCAGGGAAATGTAGGGGTCTGGAGCACATTTGAACAGTTTCCCGAAGGTAATACTTCCATTTCCTTTTTCTGGTACATCTACGATCCGCACTAGCACCACGCCTTTGAACTCTGGTGAACTTGAACGACTGCAAAATAATGTCTCGGTCTCCTAGGCAACCAGCAAAACATAACACAGTACAGTAGTTTAGTGCCTCAGGTTGACTTCTCATTACAGTCACGTTAAACATTTATAATGAACATCACTGTAACGCCATGCTGAGGTCTGTAAGTTGTGATGTGGAATCTGCATTCTGTCTCTTCAGTTCCTCCACCTCTCTCTCTCTCTCTCTCTCTCTCTCTCTCTCTCTCTCTCTCTCTCTCTCTCTCTCTCTGTCGTGCCTCGCTGATTGTCAGTCTGGTCCCCATGGATAGAACAACATTCAATTAGTATCTTTTCACAGCTGAGTTTGTTTAGGCTACTAATAATATAAGATATGAGACTTAATTGGTAACATTAAAATATGACTGTCACAAATGACCTGCGCTCAATGTGTTCAGGTCCTCCACCTGGCTCTTATAGAACTTCAGCTCCACTCTCTGTTCCACCACCATGTATCTCAGCTCCTTCAGCTCAGTCCACATGTCAGGTTTTGGTGGCGGTTGCCAGTAGGTCAGTGAAGGTTGAAGTTAGTGTCTTCTGGCTCTCATAGTGTACTTCATTCCCGCCCTCCCTCTCTCCCTGAGCCTGTGACCCACGACGAAATACTGGTGTGCTCTTTTACACAGCAGTATTTCTACTTGCACATCATCATCTGCTCATCTATCACTCCAGTGTTCATTTGCTAAATTGTAATTACTTCGCTTCTATTGCCTATTTATTGCTTACCTCCTTACTCCATTTGCACACACTGTATATAGATTTTTCTATTGTTATTGACTGTACTTTGTTTATCCCATGTGTAACTCTGTGTTGTTGTTTATTGTCGCACTGCTTGTTGCTTTATCTTGGCCAGGTCGCAGTTGTAAATGAGAACTTGTTCTCAACTGGCCTACCTGGTTAATAAAAGTGAAATAAAAAACATTTTTTAAAACACAGCAGCAACACCAGTGGAACTGCAGAAGCTCTCGTTCTGACAACACTCACACCTTCCGTGTACTTTCTACTGTGGGGTTTCTTTTACTATTTAAACAGATGTCTCGTAGGTGTTATGGGTTTTACAGTATTTTAGGTTAAGGCCTCAAATAGAGGACTCTGATTCGATTATCCTAGTGTGAGTTAGTGCTGTCTAAAGTGGTCCCACACGGTTGTGAGAAACATTAACCTGGTATATTTTTGGGAAGTAATGGGTGTTTTTGTTTGTGCAGGAGTTTTCCCTATCTAGGAAAGTTATTTCTCAGTACAATTAATGAACAGGTACTGTATATTCTATAATTAATGAACAGGACTGTATAATTCCTATAATTAATGAACAGGTACTGTATATTCTATAATTAATGAACAGGTACTGTATATTCTATAATTAATGAACAGGTACTGTATATTCTAAATAATTAATTGAACAGGTACTGTATATTCTATAATTAATGAACAGGTACTGTATATTCTATAATCAGGACATTTAAAAAAAAAAAAATGTTAAAAATGAGTTACAGTTTATGTAGGTGTGATCCTTCCACACAAACATAACATCATTTATTGGAGTTCTGTGTACCAATTTTAATTCATCAGCACTGTATGCGAGGGAAATAAATACTTAATAATCAATTAGGTACTTTGTCAAGACACAGTGAAATCTCTCCAACACTTATAGCCCAGGAGGAGAATGGGTACAGAACAGAGTCAGTCCCTTTAGACCAGGGGGTGTTTCTCTCTTCTTTCTCCCTCTCTGTCTCTCTCTCTCCCTCTCTGTCTCTCCCTCTCCCTCCCTTCCTCTCTGTCTCTCTCTCTCTGTTCTCTCTCTTTCTTGTCTCTCCCTCCATCTCTGTCTCTATCTGTCCTCTCTCTTCTGTCTCTCTATCTGTCTCTCTCTCTCTGTCTCTCTCTCTCTCCCTCCCTCTCTGTCTCTCTCTCTGTCTCTCTCTCGTCTGTGTCTCTCTCTCCCTCTCTCTTGTCTCTCTCTCTCCCTCTGTCTCTCTCTCTCCATTCCCTCTCTGTCTCTCTCTCTCTTTCTCTCTCTCTCTCTCCGTCTCTATTTCTCTTGCTCTCTCTCTTCTGTGATTGTCATTAGATTTATAAAAAGGCTGACTGATAGCCAAAGTAGAAAAGCAGTTAGAGCAACATTGTGTTGAGAACAGCAGCAGCCCAGGGCAAATCTCTAACTGTACTGTGAGGTGCAGTAAATCTACTCTAAAACTGTACTGTGGAGGTGCTCTAACTGTACTGTGAGGTGCAGTAATCTAACTCTAACTGTACTGTGAGGTGCAGTAATCTAACTCTAACTGTACTGTGAGGTGATGTCTACAGAAACATGTATCATTTTTACATTAACATATGTTATGTAAATAGAGGTACAGGATGTGATATTTTCATTCTGCGATGTGTCTTTTATATTTCTGCTGTATCGCTGTGATCCTGTGCTCTGACAGGTCGACGTCTGAGAGCCAGACCAATCAGAATGAGGAGGAGGAGCAGCAGCGTGGCTGTGAGGCGAGGCAGCAGGAGATCAGCCACATGCGGGAGATCCTGGAAACCAAGGTCCAGCTGCTGCAGGAGGTACACACGCACACATTAATACACACACTGATGCGGTTACATTTCACTGACACTCCTCAATCCTGTTTGCATGTCTCCACTCCTCCCACACCTAATACAGTGCTCCAGTAATACTATTGTAAATATACTGTACACATCTCCCCTCCTCAAACCTGATGCATTGTGTTGTAAACAACCCTCCATAACTAAATGTTAATAAACTATTGGCATGACCACTCTCCTCCTCTGCTGTGATGTTGTCAGGAGGTCCAGCTAGCGCGGGCCGAGGCTGAGGAGATGGCCTCTCTAGCAGAGGAAGAGTCCCAGCGCTGCCTGGTCCTGGAGAGAGAGATGATGATGAAGATGGAGGAGGATGAGGACGAGGAAGAGTGTAAGGGAGGGTCACTAGGAGCCAGGCTGCAGAAGGAGGCCGTGGCAGAGAAGGAGAGGTGAGGATGGAAGACAGGTGGTTATTGAGGCATGACTGGCATGTCAGTGTGGTGTTTCTCTCAGAGTAATGTGTGGCTTTAATACAAGAGACTTCCTCTACTGCCTAGCGGTCGTATTATATAGCTGAGAATGTCTGGCACTCACATTAGTATTGACATTGGCATTGGTAGGCCTATTAGCATTGGTAGGCCTATTAGCATTGGTAGGCCTATTAGCGTTGGTAGGCCTATTAGCATTGAGTGGCCTATTAGCATTGGCATTGGTAGGCCTATTAGCATTGGTAGGCCTATTAGCATTGGTAGGCCTATTAGCATTGAGTGGCCTATTAGCATTGGCATTGGTAGGCCTATTAGCATTGGTAGCCTAATTAGCATTGGTTGGCCTATTAGCATTGAGTGGCTTATTAGCATTGGCATTGGTAGGCCTATTAGCATTGGCATTGGTWGACCTATTAGCATTGGCATTGATTCACATTGACTTTGACAATGACATTGTCATTCACACACTGATCAGAATGACAGTGGCTGTCGTGCCCAACATACTGTCCTCTACTGAACCAGGGGTATGGGATCACATATCAGTCCAAGAGGTGGGGCAGTACAGTACTTGCTTCATGAGGACCTTCAGCCCAACCGTCATAAAACATACGCGCTCTAGGCCCCAGCCCAACCTAATGACCTTAAAGTCTCTGTGGTGCTTTAAATAGCGAACATTTATGTTGTTGACCCCTCTCTCTCTCTCTCGCAGAGGAATAGATAATATCTCTGGAGCAAGACATCCCACCATAGCAAGCTGGTCTAGGGCTCTGTTCACAAACACAAACACACCCCACAGAGCCCCAGGACAACAGCACAATTAGACCCAACCAAATCATGAGAAAACAAAAAGATAATTACTTGACACATTGGAAAGAATTAACAAAAAAACAGAGCAAACTAGAATGCTATTTGGCCCTAAAACAGAGAGTACACAGTGGCAGAATACCTGACCACTGTGACTGACCCAAATTAAGGAAAGCTTTGACTAGTACCTGATCAGCATGAGATACGCCTTGCTATTAGAGCAAAGGCCGCCCGTAGGCAGACCATGGCTCTCAAGAAAGACAGGCTATTGTGCACACTGCCCACAAAATAACGAGGTGGAAACTGAACCTGCACTTCCTAACCTCCTGCCAATGTATGACCATATAGAGAGACATATTTCCCTCAGATTACACAGACCACAAAGAATTTGAAAACAAATCCAATTTTGATAAACTCTCCTATATTTACTGGGAAAATTCCACAGTGTGCCCAATCAGCAGCACAAGATTTGTGACTGTTGCACAAAAAGAAAAGGCGCAACCAGTGAACAGAAAAACACACCATTAGTACAAACTTACCAACCAGTATTTCTTGATCCACTGTATGTTATTTTAAACCAGTTGTGTGCTTTATCCATTCTCGTACTTGTTACGAAACCTATCTGGCAAGTATGATCTAATATTATATACCATACACATCTTTGTAATTGTCTTGTATTGTTTTGAACTCTTTCTGACTTGAGTATGTGTAATGTTTACTTGTTCTATCATCTGTATTGTTAATTTCACTTTCTGTATAATATCTACCATCACGTCTGCTTTGGCAATGTCTAACACCATGTATACCACATGCCAATAAAGCCCCTTGAATTGAATTGAATGAAATTGAGAGAGAGAGAGAG
>NC_036856.1:38574385-38600329 GCF_002910315.2 Salvelinus sp. IW2-2015 | reverse complement strand
CAACAAATATATGAATGACAGAGATTGCATTGCATGACATTCTGTGAAAAGGGTCACATTTCTTATCAGGATATCATAGAAGTTCCATTATCCTACTACATTCTAGGATTAGAAATAGACATGGAGGCACTCGTGAGTCCTGCTGCATACAATATTAAACCTCCATCTGTGATTCTCCATATCATGTGGTGCTGAGGTGTGTTAGTCTAGTCTTTGACGAGGTGTGCTAGCCTTGTGATGAGGTGTGCTAGCCTAGCCTTGTGATGAGGTGTGCTAGCCTAGCGTGCCACCGTGGCATTAGTTGCCGGGGTGCCACTGACCTATATACAACATGCTTAGAAATACAGGACAGATATGGAAAACAGTATCTCAACCATCTGGGTTCAGCCATTCAGCCGTTCTTGCAATTGAGATGGGGAGGAGAGGGGACAAGGGGGAGGAGAGGTATGGCTAAACAGTGGAGAGTGTGACCCATATCTCAATAGCTAGCTGTGAGCACAGTAGATTTGGCCCTCGCGTGACCTATCAAATATCCAAACCAGTACTAGACCCCTAGTCATAAAACTAAATGTCACCCGGCTTCATATTTGTGGACCGGTTAGGATTTGTGTGAAGATGTGTGTAGCATCTGTTTCTGTAGTAAATACTGTTTATCATGAACTGTAAATTAATGGTGTGAGAGAGGGGAGAGAGAGAAGAGAGAGAGAGAAGAGAAGAGAGAGAAAGAGAGAGAGAGAGAGAGAGAGAGAGAGAGAGATGCTGATGGGTTGTGTATACCAGATATATACAGTAATTGTGTACTCTATTGACCCAGTTTGATCCCACTTCAATTGTGGGGTTTTGTTACCTCTGCATCGCTGTCTTTCTTCTGGAGGGAAGAGGAGGAGGTCATGAACTCTGACCTCCAGCTCTCCGACCCTGTGGCTCAGCAACCTCCTTTCTTCAGTCAGCCCTCTATTATTCTGAGAGAGAGAGAGAGAGAGAGAGAGAGAGAGAGAGAAGAGAGAGAGAGAGAGAGAGAAGAGAGAGAAGAGAGAGGAAGAGAGAGAGAGAGAGAGAAGAAGAGAGAAGAGAGAGAGAAATCAGTCATAGATTCATTCATTCATCAGTCACTTGAATCAGTCATAGAGCCCATTGCCCTTTTATGGTTGTGAGTCCTCTGGGGTCCGCTCACCAACCAAGATTTCACAAAATGGGACAAACCACCAAATTGAGACTCTGCATGGCAGAATCTGCAAAAATATCCTCCGTGTACAACGTAGAACACCAAATAATGCATGCAGAGCAGAATTAGGCCGATACCCACTAATTATCAAAATCCAGAAAGAGCCGTTAATTCTACAACCACCTAAAAGGAAGCGATTCCCAAACCTTCCCATAACAAAGCCATCACCTACAGAGAGAGATGAACTTGGAGAAGAGTCCCCCTAAGCAAGCTGGTCCTAGGGCTCTGTTCACAAACACAAACACACCCCACAGAGCCCCAGGACAACAGCACAAATTAGACCCAACCAAATCATGAGAAAACAAAAAGATAATTACTTGACACATTGGAAAGAATTAACAAAAAAACAGAGCAAACTAGAATGCTATTTGGCCCTAAAACAGGAGTACACAGTGGCAGAAATACCTGACCACTGTGACTGACCCAAACTTAGGAAAGCTTTGACTATGTACAGACTCAGTGAGCATAGCCTTGCTATTGAGGAAAGGCCCCGTAGGCAGACCCATGGCTCTCAAGAGAAGACAGGCTATGTGCACACTGCCCACAAAATGAGGTTGGAAACTGAGCTGCACTTCCTAACCTCCTGCCAATGTATTGACCATATTAGAGAGACATATTTCCCTCAGTAATTCACCAGTCCACAAAGAATTTGAAAACAAATCCAATTTTGATTAATTCACATTTTTCTAAAGAACATCAGATTGAGTATGATGACCATCCTTATTGTCCACAGTTGCTGCGGGGTGAGATGAGTCGGAAGAAGAGCTGTGTCCAGCAGGAGATGCAGGTATGTGGGGCAGAATTACTGCCATCCGATCCTATGTCTGTTGTGGGAATCTGAAGGGTTATGATTCCATTGGTTTGACACAMACACACAGAGACAGGAACACTGGTGAAGTGGGCTGCAGTAAATGATGATAAACTGAAGTTTGCGAGATGAGGGATGGAATTCAAGGCCTGTAGCCAGCGTTGCCGAGACCAGTGTTTGATAGCAAGGCAATGGTATGTGAGAACCGTGCCAACCCGCTCCATGCCCCCTGCAGGGACAAATGGTCGGAGGTTGCCCTCTGTTGGAAACCAATGCAAACTGCATGTAAAATAGAGGACATATTGCATACACACATATACATATATACACACATGGTGCTGAGGGGAGAACGGCTCATAATAATGTCTGGAACGGAGCAAATGGAATGACATCAAACACCTGGAAACCATGGAAACCATGTGTTTAATGTATTTGATACCATTCCACTGACTCCGCTCCAGTCATTACTACGAGCCCGTCCTCCCCCATTTAAGGTGCCACAGACACACATGCTGTTACACAAATGCACAAGGATCACAATGCTTGGTGCATTTGGGTCACTCAGAAATATTGTTCAACATTAAAATCTCTCCCTCTACAGTATTGAGCATATCTAGCTGGGTTTCATGTTTCAGCTGTATTATATAATATTGCTTGTTGCCATGGCACTGTGAGAAAATCATGCAATGTTGTCTGGTTTGGATGTAATGGGACTTGAATTTGTATTCTTCTACAGTATTATATTCTTCTATTCCTGTTTACTTGCATCATGTATTACAGCTAATCAAAAAGATGGGTTATGTTGATGTAAATGTGTCACATACACACACACACACACACACACACACACACACACACACACACACACACACACNACACACACACACACACACACACACACACACACACACACACACACACCGTTATTTCAAAGGTTAAACTGGGTATCCTAACTCACGGCAGCTATAATTACAATCACATTGCAGTCTTGCACTTCTGTCTTTTAAAAGGCCAAGATGTAAGTGAATTTTAATTACGGGAGGAATGAATCGGTTGTTTACATGGCACACCAACAAAAGAGACACCCCAAAAGGGAAATGTATTTAGTCACCCTTTCTTGACTCTTTATTTCTGTCACTTACAGAGAAATTAACAGTAGAGTAATGACTAAAGAGACGTTGTTATTCCCACTGATTAGGATTAATAGAGTTTTGATTGCGTTGATCGTTAGGGTCGATCGCTGTTATGACGTCTCGTCTCCAGGATTAATTTATTTGAGCTTATTGGGTGACAAATGTACATTAGAGGTTAGTACACTTGAGTTCCCAAAGGTCTGCACCCTCTGGAAAAAACAAATCAGGACTGATCATTTACATCAACATAAACAACACTGGTAATGAAAGGGTGCTGGGTGGGGAAGATTCATGCTCTTACTGCACGGGAAAGCCTAGGGGTTCTGAGAGGCAGGATTTAGGCTAAACTCCCATCAGTGCATCACACAGTATTATGTGATTGGTAGGTAGCAGGGGCTCTCTTCCCCTTATCCCTTCATGTTTTTGGCTGACGTGAGGGCCTCCGTGTGAAGGCCAAAAGCCTGGGTGCTGCTGGGAAATTCCTGCCTCAGGGTACAGATGAACTCATTCTAACGTAGTAGCCTATGACTTCAGCAGAGTGGAAAGACACGTTTCAAGTAAATGAACATGAAATGGTGGCCTAATTCTAAGTTTCAAGCACACAGTGACACAGTGACACACACACACACACACACACACACACACACACACACACACACACACAGCTCAGAAGCTAACTTGTTTAGATGTTATATTATATTAGGCTATGCCTTCATATTTATATGATGCATTATAATAACCAGGGTATAATGGGATATGGCTTTTGTCATAAAACAGATAATCAGATACTGACTATCTCTATAGGCATACTTTATAGGCCTATAGTAATTTCCACCTTATCTATGTTATGAATATCTATAAATTGTGGTGGGAGGATCTAAAGCAATAATAATATAAATGTATTTGGTTACATAATGTGATGTTTTTAGACTGTCAGGCAGTCAGGCAGGCCTTATGCCCAGGAGGAATCTATCATCCCTGTTTCAGTGAAATGGTACCTTCCAGTGCAGCCTGGTCTCATAGACTAGATGTAACATAGTACATGTGGTTCCGGGATTCTCAAATCAGTATATGTTACATTTGGTATGGTTACATAAAACAGAAGGTTACTTGAGGTCAGATTGGGTGAATGGGCGTATAACACAAACGTCTAGCAACCCAAAAGTTGCGTGTTCGAATCTCATTACGGACAACTTTAGAATTTTTGCTAATTAGCAACATTGCAAGTACTTACTACTTTTTAGCTACTTTGCAACTACTTAGCCTGTTAGATAACCCTTCCCCCAATCCTAACCCTTTAACCTAACTCCTAACCTTAACCCTAACCTTAGCCTAGATAAAGTTATCCAGCTAACTAATGTTAGCGTTAGCCACTTAGCTAATGTTAGCAACACCAAATTGGAATCGTAACATATCATATGTTTTGGAAATTGATGACATATTGTACATTTTGCAATTTTCGTAACATATTGTAACGAATTGAATTTTGTAACCTTGTACAATTTTGTAACCTTGTTTAATTTTGTAATTTTGTAAACCCAGCGTCGTTACAATATCATGCAAATTGGAATAGCAAATGAATACATACATATGAAACATAGTGTATCATACTAAATGGCACTGATTTATGTACAGAATAATACGAAATGCTATGAGAGCAGGTTGTCCAGTGAATCTCTGTCAACGTTTCCATCTCGCCCTGTTCGGTAGCCTACCTAGGCTAATAAACTATGCACGTTAAAACCCGTGGAAACCAAACCTCCCGTTCCATCCTCATCACACCGTCCGGTGAACTGCTAYCATGGAGCCGAAAAATAACGGGACAAGGATGTATTTTTGATAAGGACGTCTCTGCTACCGTCTTTTCGTTTCGGGTGGTGAATTCCGTGTTCGTGTCGGATTAGCCGCGATGAGACAGTGGAACTGTCATTTTGTTGTCTTGGATTAGTACTGTTAGAAAATATGAGATTACATCGGCATTTCGGCAGTGAAACAAAAATAGCCTGACAAATTTAGTTTGATTCTGTAACCAGAAGGTTTGATGTAATGTATCTATCAGCTTGATTACATTTTGTATCATTGACGAACTGAAAGTGCTGCAGCCCCTGCCGCAGACAGTGACATTGTTACAACGACAATGACAAGGGATTTTTATCTGCGCTCATCACAAATGAAAGACGTCTCTTCCTTATTATATTCCCTATTGACTATGTTTGATTACAGTCTATATTCTTTAGATGACATTGAATAGAAGTCAACGCGTTGATATAGAAATGATTGCGCCCTTTCAAAGCACTGCAATGCGATGGTATACCCGTTTCTGTAATGCGGTCTTCATCGAGGATGCAACGAGGAGTTTTTACCAACAGCAATATGGCACAATGCACTGGTTTATGTATTAGGCTAATATTGACCTGTTTATGTTGAAGATAACKTTTTTAATACATTTAGGTCTTTTATTAGCATCCCCATTAGTTGTTGCGAAAGCAGCACATTGAAGAAAACTACATGAACATTGCACAGCTAAATCATTTCAATCAATTGGTTTATTGATGGATTATTGATATCCAACCTGTTGGTACAAGACACTTTATTTTATTGCCTGAGCAATCAGAACAGACACAATCCCCAGCCCACAGTTAAACTGAAAGCAGATATTATCTGTGATGTTGGACGTCAAAATGAAGGAAGTGTGTCGGATCTGTGCCCGWGAGCTCTGCGGTAACCAACGGCGATGGATCTTCCATCCGGCCTCCAAACTCAACCTGCAGGTGCTGCTGTCCCACGCCCTGGGCAGAGAGCTGACCCGCGACGGCCGTGGGGAGTTCGCCTGCTCCAAGTGTACCTTCATGCTGGACCGCATGTACCGTTTCGACACAGTGATCGCCCGTGTGGAGGCCCTGTCTCTGGAGCGCCTGCACAAGCTGCTGCAGGAGAAGGACCGGCTTAGACAGTGTATAGGAGGCCTGTACCGGAAGAACAACCCTCAGGACCAGACCCTGGATCAGACTGGGATGGAGATGCGGCTGGGGGGTACTGGGGAAGGAGAGACAGAGGGTGCTGGGCGGTCTGAGGGTGACTCCCCTGTAGTGGACCTCTCAGCCCTGCAGGAGGCCAGGTACAGTGCCCTGCTCCAGGACGACCTGGCCTACTCTGTGTACGAGTCCTGGGCTGACCACGAGGACCAGCAGAGCCCAGCCCCAGACCCCCAGCACCACACCCAGCATCATCACCCTCAGTGCACAGGATCGGAGGCTCTCTCTGGGCATCGCTCCAGGCGGTGCAGGGGATGCGCCGCTCTCCGTGTGGCCGACTCTGACTACGAGGCTGTGTGTAAGGTCCCTCGGTGGGTGGGCAGGAGGAGCACGTCTTGTGGACCCTCTACTCGGTACTCAGGCAGCACCATGGGGGGCGAGGAGACCTCCACAGGGTCAGAGTCCACGCCTGTCCCCTCCGAGTCCCCTCCCATGGAACCAGAGAGCGACAGGACGCTGTGTGATGGGGACCCAGAGAGGATGACCCTCAGCCCGGGCACGTCGGTTGGATCTCTGGACACAGCTGTGGACGTGGCTCGGCCCTGTGCCACCCACCGAGAGGAAGAGGAGAGRGAGAGAGGAGAGAAGGACCCAGGGAGGGTTCAGAGGAGGGGCCCCCACCTCCAGTGGGATGAGGCCCCCAGGGACAAGTCAGTCTCTGGGTTGACCCTGGAGCTGGCGCTAAGTCTAGTGAGGAACTGGGAGTACAGACCTCTAAAGTCCCCTCAAGGCAGCAAGCTCCCTATCCTAGTTAAACCCAAACTGGAGATGGGTCTCCCCCAGTCCCTCAGGACCCCAGACTATGAGCTCTACTCCCACCCTGCCATCACAGATCTGGTGACCCCCAGCAGTCAGCAGGAGCTGCAGACAGAGCTCTCAGCGATGGAGGAGCAGTGGCTGGATGACTATGTGCAGTGTGGGCCCTTCCGCTTCCAGCAGGTAGCCAGCAGGACAACCACCAGCCCCAGGCTCTTAGATCAGACACACTGGAACTACCAGATCAGCTTCTATGGGCCTTGCCCTGTATAGAGCTTCATTCTGCCAGTTTTCCCCTAGTGATTTGTAGAATGTCCACATAGTCTGTGATATTGCAGTTGAGATGGATCCTCTCCAGCTAATCTGCAGTTTCAATGTCWATTATTTAATATGAATGAACAAGGCCAAGGCTTTTGGCCGTATTTGATTGGCTTTTTCAGCCATCCACCAATCATACAGCTGAACACAGCTGGCCCCTTGATTACCACTCTCATCGCTATCCTAGCAACATGGCCGTAGCCATGGCAGCGGCCTCGTGTTAGACATKCTTTTTGTCATGTTAATAGTTAGCCAGTTGCTGGCCTCGTCTGTCTGTCAGGCTCATAGTGTAGACCTACACTACCTACACWACCGTTCAAAAGTTTGGGGTCACTTAGAAATGTCCTTGTTTTTGAAAGAAAAACACCAGTCTGAATGTCAACAGTGACGAGGTGACCCYGGGATGCTGTCCTTCTAGGCAGAGTTCCTCTATCCAGTCTCAACGTCAACAGTGAAGAGGCGACTCCGAGATGCTGACCTTCTAGGCAGAGTTCCTCTATCCAGTCTCAACGTCAACAGTGACGAGGTGACCCCGGGATGCTGTCCTTCTAGGCAGAGTTCCTCTGTCCAGTGTCTGTGTTCTTTTGCCCATCTTAATCTTTTCTTTTCATTGGCCAGTCTGAGATATGGCTTTTTTCTTTTCWACTCTGCCTAGAAGGCCAGCATCCCGGAGTCGCCTCTTCACTGTTGACGTTGAGACTGGTGTTTTGTGGGTACTATTTAATGAAGCTGCCAGTTGAGGATTTGTGAGGCGTCTGTTTCTCAAACTAGACACTCTAATGTACTTGTTCTCTTGCTCAGTTGTGCACCGGGGCCTCCCACTCTTCTTTCTATCCTGGTTAGTGCCAGTTTGCGTTGTTCGGTACCTGTCTCTTATACACATCTAGATGTGTATAAGAGACAGCTGTATTTCTGATCAATTTGATGTTATTTTAATGGCCAAAATATGTGCATTTCTTTCAAAACAAGGACATTTCTAAGTGACCCCAAACTTGGCCTGTTGATAACCATGACTCGGGGAGTGACTGGGTTGTTGATTCACTAAGCCAATGGAACAACATCCAGTCATTAGAGCCCAGTTTGAGTCCTGTGTGTGTGTGTGTGTGTGTGTGTGTGTGTGTGTGTGTGTGTGTGTGTGTGTGTGTGTGTGTGTGTGTGTGTGTGTGTGTGTGTGTGTGTGTGTGTGTGTGTGTGTGTGTGTGTGTGTGTGTGTGTGTGTGTGTGTGTGTGTGTGTGTGTGTGTGTGTGTGTGTGTCCTACCTGTAATGAGTTTACAGGACAGCATGTGAGAGCGGATCGTATCACACATATTCCAGGTGATAGTCTGAAGAGGCTGATTGGCTGATCCTGGAAATTAAATGACAAAGACAATTTAGTTATTTTCCTATTATTGACTATTAGAGACCATGCAGACCAAAATAGTCCCTCACATTAATARAGATAGCCCTTCTTAGATGTAACCSTGGAGTTGTGGTTTATTTTAAACCCCAACAGGCTGGGTGGTTGTACAGATCAATCTGTATCTGTACATCTGAAAAACAACAAACAGGAAGTAAACACCACGCTGCCATGGAAACGGGGACTTCTTTCTCAGGAAGTGATCGAGCAGTGAGCTAGCTGACCTCATCACTTTCCACTCTCTCACACAACTGCATGGGAAGTGTGTGTGTAGGTGAATCTGTATATCTATTGTATTAACCTGAACCTCTGTGTGTGTTCTGGTGTGTTTCAGAGGCWGCTAGATGAGCAGCAAGGCAAGCTGTCGCAGTATGAGAGTGCTGCAGGTCACTGTGTTAGTGAGCTCCAGAAGGCCCAGCTCCAGGTCYACTCTCTACAGGCCAAGATCAGCGARAGCGAGGCCAGGAACCAGGTACCACTTCCCCCTCAGACACTCAACATTTCTGTAGGTCTTCCTATTGTTACGTTACTGGACCATAGCAGACAGGGTGGATTATGTATTCAATGTTAAAACAATTAAAACCAAAATCAAGCATTTAAATTAAAGGCTTGCTTATAAAGTATTTATGAACATGATAACATAATTTGTGAACTGTTATATTGTATATAATGTTTAGCCTGACTCTGACGTGTCCGTGACTGTGTTGTGTAGAAGCTGCAGGTGCGACTGGGGGACATGGAGTGTGAGCTGCGCCTGGTCAGAGAGGAGGCACAGAGACAGGAACGAAACGTCCTCAACCTCACTGACACTATCAACAGCAAGGACACTGAGGTATGGAAGGATGGAGGGAGGAATGGAGACAGAGAGAGAGAGAGAGAGAGAGAGAGAGAGAGGAGTTTTCAAAAACTGAGAGTGAGAGAGACAGAAAATTCTGAAAATTAGACACTGAGAAATACAGAGGCACACAAGAGACATTGACAAAAAGTACACAGATTCTCAATGACACTTGATGTATTTCTCTCCACCACTGATGAACAATAGGTTACTTATAAGATACTTGTGTTTTGTGTGTGTCTCTCTTAGGCAGCAGAGTTGTACCGAGTCATAGAGGAACAGAACGACATGCTGTGTTCTCTCAAAGACCTGGCCAACAGAAACCAGGTCCAGACACGACAGGTAAATCACACTAAAATGCTCGGAATAAAATCTGCACCTGATGCAATGAGGCGTTCTCCCATCAGCAGCCTCCTGTGGTATACATTATGCAGTAATCTACACTGGAAAACACCCAATATTTTAAAATGACCGAGATGGGTTATAACCCATATAATGGGTTATGTTATAATGGTCTCCAAGACTCATGCTCACAGCACGCTGTATCTAATGAAACGCTCTCTAAAGTCCCTGTCGTTTAGAACTCTGTATACTCTTCACTCTCTGGCTTTCCCTCTACCCCACCCCCTCATCTCCTCTCTCCTTCTCATCTCGGTGCAGGTGTCTGGGGCCGAGTCAGTGCGAGGGCAGGGGAAGGTGCTGGCCCTCCAGGGCTCTCTGTTCCAGGCCCAGCTGGAGCTGCAGGCAGGCCAGAGGGCCCAGCGGCAGGCTACCAGGAAGGAGGAGGACCTCACTAGAGCCCTGATACGCCTGGAGCAAGACCTGCAGGGGGCCATGGAGCACAGACACAGCACTGACAGACACAACCAGGTTTGTGCATTTACTTGTGTGTTAACATGTGTTTTTGTATGAGACTGACTGTGTGATGCTACCTGTCTCTAGGACTTGCATCTGGCGCTGGAGAAAGTTCGCTCAGAGCTGCAGCAGAGAAAGGAACAGCTGAATGAAAAGGAAGGAGAGAGACTGAGAGAGGAGGAGGACATGGAGAAGACCATCAGAGAGCTGAGGACCTCGCTTCAGAGCAAAGAGCAGCTTGTGCAGGTCAGACACACAGAGATGCGCACAGTCACACACACACACACACACACACACACACACACACACACACACACACACACACACACACACACACACACACAAGCCTTCCTCACACAACCCTGTCCCTGTCTCAGAGTACACAGAGTTGTTGGACCAGCAACAGGGGCCCAAACTCCTCTCCAAATGAAAGAGCGCATCAAGGAGAGGACAGAGCACTGGAGGTGAGACACATACACTACCAGAGTTGAACCCCATAAGAACAACTACAGCATCAAACTCATGATACAGCAGGGCATGGTAGCAGTGTCATGTAGGGTGTTGATTGACAGCTGTGTTCTCATAGAGATGCATTATATTGTTCTACTGCATGATGTTCCCTCCTCTCAGCGAGCGGTGGATGAGAAGTTCCATGTGTGGAGGAGAAGGAGGGAGAGATGCGACGGCTACAGCTGCTGCTCAGAGAGAAGGAGAGAGACCTGGAGAGACAACGCTGTGTACTGTCCAACAACGAAGAGACCATCATGGTACTGATGAACACACACACACACCACACTAATATAAACACATGCACACGCACAGACATACCGCGCACACACACACACAACCATTTTTAATATATTTATCTGTGTGTGTGTATATGTGTGTCTGTGTTAGAGTCTGGAGGTGCTGGTGCGTGGGAAGGGTCTGGAGCAGAGCAGGTGTGTGAGCGTGGAGGAGTGTACAGCGCCATCATGCGGAAAGTGAGGAGAGACACAGCCGCAGCTTGAGAGAGAGAGATGCACTCATCAGCCAGCTACAGAACGCCCTGCACACACGCACCAAGGAGGCTGAGGTAAGACACTATTCACTATACCTGGCCACGTATACCGCCCACTATACCCCTGGCCACACTATACCCTGGCCACACTATACCCGGCCACACTATACCCCTGGCCACACTATACCCTGGCACAATACCCTGGCACACTATACCCTGGTCCAACACTATACCTCGTACATAACCTGCTACACATACCCTGGACACTATACCTGGCCACACTATACCCGGCACACTATACCCGGCACACACTATACCCTGGCCACACTATACCCTGGCCACAGTATACCCCGGCCACACTATACCCTGGCCACAGAATACCTGGCCACATATACGCCCGCACACAACCCTGGCCACTACCTTACCGGCCACACTATACCCTGGCCACACTAATACCTGGACACACTATACCTGGCCACACTAATACCCGGCCACACTATACCCCGGCCACACTATACCCATGCCACACTATACCTGGCCACACTACACAGTATACCCTGGCCACACTATACCCTGGACACAGTATACCCTGGACACAGTATACCCTGGACACACTATACCCTGGACACAGTGTACCCTGGACACAGTATACCCTGGTCACAGTGTAACCTGGCCACAGTATACCCTGGACAACTGTACCTGGACACACTGTACCCTGGACCACATACCTGGACACACTGTACCCTGGACACAGTATACCCTGGCCACAGTATACCCTAGCCACACTGTACCTGGACACACTGTACCCTGGACACAGTATACCCTGGCTACAGTATACCCTGGACCACACTGTACCCTGGACACACTGTACCCTGGACACACTATACCCTGGCCACAGAATACCCTGGACACAGTGTATACACCTGTGACACAACTGTACCCTGGACACAGTGTACCCTGGACACACTATACCTGGACACAGTGTACCCTGGACACACTAACTGGACACAGGTTACTGGACACAGTATTTGAAAGAGAAATAAGGATTGGTGCTTATTTGTCAAATGAACAGAATATTGAAAAACTCTTTCTCCGTAATTCTTCAATTATTAAATTATATTTTCTCTCTCTCTCTCCTATTTCTTCTCTCTCTCTCTCTCTCTGTCTCTGTCTCTCTCTCTTCTCCCTCTCCCTCTTTTCTCCCTCTCCTCCCAGGACCTGACTGGAGCCTTGCTAGTAAGTGAAGGCAGGACCCAGTGAGGTGGTGGAGGAGCTGAAGGCTCGCCTCTCTCTGAAGGAGAAACTGTTCCAGGACCTGCTGTCCGACCGTACCGCCAGGCCCAAGAGCACCACACACTGGTTCAGAGACCTGCTCGACACCATCAGCACCAGGGACCAATACATCCATGTAATTCAACCCAACTGACCTGGTCTTCCAGTTCACCAGTACAGAAGAGAGAATAGAGAGGGAGGGGAACAGAGAGAAGAAAGAGGAAGGGGAAAGAGAGATGAGAGAGGAAGGGGAAGAGAGAGAGGAAGGAAGAGAGAGAAGAGAGAGGGAGGGGAAGAGAGAGGAAGAGACGAGGAAGGGGAAGAGAGGGAGGGGAAGAGAGAGAGGGAGGGAAGAGAGAGAAGAGAGAGGGAGGAAAGAGAGAGAAGAGAGAGGGAGGGGAAGAGAGAAGAGGAAGGGGAAGAGAGAGGGAGGGAGGAGAAGAGAGAGAAGAGAGAGGGAGGGGAAGAGAGAGGAAGGGGACGAGGAGAGGGGAGGGGAAGAGAGAGAAAGAGAGGAAGGGGAAGAGAGGGAGGGGAGAGAGAGAGAGAAGAGAGAGAGAAGGGAGGAGAAGAGAGAGGGAGACTTTTTTTCCATGAAGAATATATTGATTCAATTATTTTAATCCCCCAAAATCTCCATCCTCCCCTTGCCCCTCCCCTTCTCTCATCCAGGACTCAGCAGGTCGTCTGGGTGAGGTGATGAGTGAGCAGACTGTACGTCTCCAGGAGCTCCGCAGACAGCTAACTTCTGGCTCCCAGGCCTACGCGTCTCAACTAGACCTCCAGGGTCCAGGCCTCCAGGGTCCAGACCTCCAGGGGACCAGCCAGAACTTCCAGGCCCTGCAGGAGGAGCTGCGTCTGGCCCTGATGAGGGAGAGGGAGGCCCAGGCTGAGATCACAGCCCTCAGGACGATGGCAGGCCAGACAGACAGGCCAGTCAACAGGCAGGCAGAGTTTGGAGGTGGGCATCAGAGGAACATGGGGCTCTGTCTGTAGTGGCATCTTCTGGGCTACAGGGGGCAGCACTGTCTTCTCTTCTCATAGAGTTTGGGGTGTGGTGTATGGGTCTACTAATGTGTCTGCTAACATGGGTGTCTTGGTTCTCGTGATGATGCTAACCATAGTTAAGACTTGGCAGTATCTGCAAGACAATGTTATTTATATATTACCTAATTGATTTTTATATTTGCGATTTATAAATGTTGATGTTTTAATTGTGTTATGTATTAGTTTTTCTGTATAGTAGCTTGTGTATCGAAGGCTTCTCTGAATGTGTAACTGGTAGACAGAGAAACAGAGAGGGAAGGTAGGAGTTATGTTTTCATGCATACCATGAGATTTTTAACTTTGTATGATAGCGTCGATAGCAACATGTGTTTTAAAGTTATGTCATGACTTTTGCTATTTATACTAATAATATGTGTGTGCCTTTGCATGTTCAACTGCATGTCCCATGGTGGTTATGTTATATACCATGTAATGGTATTGTGTTTATATACCAGTCTCTGCAACTCAGATTTTTATAGAATATCAAACAATGGCTGCCGTCTGAAATGTGTGCTTCAAGTTGAATATCATTTATGTTAGCTTTTGCCAGATTACAGTACACTTTAACAGCAATTAATAACTTTTAAACCTTGTCTGAATGTCACACTATAAGGAACACAGTATGTTCTGGATGACACACATAATCCTCTCCTGTTTAATATTCATCCTTTCTCCCAGAGACATTACCCAACATGTTTGTCTCTAAAAGAGAAACCATCTGATAACTCGGCAGAAGCTGCTTTTCCTACAGTCTTTGCCATCTGAGTCACAAGCACAGTAAGATCCTTGTCACTAGAGCACAGTAAGATCCTTGTCACTAGAGCACAGTAAGATCCTTGTCACTAGAGCCCAGTAAGATCCTTGTCACTAGAGCCCAGTAAATCCTTGTCATAGAGCACAGTAAGATCCTTGTCACTAGAGCACAGTAAGATCCTTGTCACTAGAGCCCAAGTAAGATCCTTGTCACTAGAGCCAGTAAGATCCTTATACACGTAAGACGGTACGACCAGTAAGACCTTGTCCACTAGAGCACAGTAAGATCCTTGTCACTAGAGCCCAGTAAGATCCTTGTCACTAGAGCCCAGTAAGATCCTTATCACTAGAGCACAGTAAGATCCTGTCACTAGAGCACAGTAAGATCCTTGTCACAGAGCCCAGTAAGATCCTTGTCACTAGAGGCCCAGTAAGATCCTTATCCAGAGCTCAGAGCCCCACAGTAAGATCCCTGATCCACTAAGATCAACAGTAAGATCCTTGTCACTAGAGCACAGTAAGGTCCTTGTTCCATAGAGCACAGTAAGATCCTTGTCACTAGAGCCCAGTAAGATCCTTGTCACTGAAGCCCAGTAAGATCCTTGTCACTAGAGCCCAGTAAGATCCTTGTCACTAGAGCACAGTAAGATCCTTGTCACTAGAGCCCAGTAAGATCCTTGTCACTAGAGCACAGTAAACACCCTGACTACCATGATGTTGACAAGCTTAATAAACAAACGTGTGTTCTGTGGGATTTATGTGGTGTTTATGGTGGGCTTGGTTGGTTCAGCTGTCCCTCCCTCCCTGACTTACTCCATAAACATTGTCTACATGGGTTGTACACTGGTCATAAACATATATATATATAAATATACTACCAGTCAACAGTTTGAACACACCTACTCATTCAAGGGTTTTTCTTAATTTAGATTTTTTTTTACATTGTAGAATAATAGTGATGACATCAAAACTATTAAATAACACATGGAATCATGTAGTAACCAAAAAAAGTGTTAAAACAAATCAAAATATATTTTATATTTGAGATTCATCAAAGTAGCCACCCTTTGCCTTGATGACAGCTTTGCACACTCTTGGCATTCTCTCAACCAGCTTCATGAGGTATTCACCTGGAACACTACAAATGTGTTATTTCATAGTTTGATGTCTTCACTATTATTCTACAATGTAAAAAAAAAAATCTAAATAAAGGAAAAGCCTTGAATGAGTAGGTGTGTTCAAACTTTTGACTGGTACTGTATACAGCTAATTTGAAGATATAGGGCATGGTACCCTAGAAATACATTGTGTGAATGCATGACTGCATATAACAGTAACATATACACAAAATCCTCCCAAGTTCAACAGTAAAATGCTCCAATTGCATTACGTTGATTATTTGAAGGGCAATGGACATTACATAGAAACAAGGGTAGACTTTCCTAGCTGCATGTAGACACACRCCAATCAAATCTCCTTTAATCACTCCTAAAGGGAACTCTCTAATCCTCAGAGCCCTGTTAGACCCAATGAGCAGAGTGATGCCTCCTGCTGGCCGTACCTCTCCTTAACGCCTGTTCCACAGCATAGCATCTGTGAAAATAATCTATTGAGTATTGTATCCCTCTATAATGTATCACTCGGCTGTCTGACAGTACAAGATTACAGCCATCTAGTGCTTAGACATATGTTTTTGAATGGGCTTCTATTTGAATAGAGTACATTCCTGAAATCCAATCTTTGTCAAGTGGACACTGAACAGATTCCACAGAGATCTAGACACAATTATGGACTACTATATTGCTCCAATGATGCCTTATCCTTTTTAGGATGTGCATTCTGCACTGTTTTATGCATTTTAATACTCTGCCCCGGTCAATTACACTTGTCCACAAGAGGTTGGTGGCACCTTAATTGGGGAGAACACGCTTGTGATAATGGCTGGAGCGGAATCAGTAGGGAATGGTATCAAACACACGGTTTCCATGGTTTCCAGGTGTTTGATGCCATTCCATTCGCTCCGTTCCAGACATTATTATGAGCCGTCCTCCCCTCAGCAGCCTCTACTGCACTTGTCATATCACATGATCTATTACCTATATAAAATACAGAAACCTGTAGATTTGATCAATGCAACATTCTGATGATTTTAGAGTTAAAAGCATGGAGTGTTCTAGGACCTACTGTACCTACGGTAAATCAAAGAGATCTGCTCATCCCAAGGCTAATATTTGACCAATGATGTATATATACACTAGATGACTCACAGGGGGCACTGTAGTGAAACCACCGTCCCTCCATCTTGAAACTCCTCCACCGTTGTAAAACATATTTTGGAAGCTATAGAAATCCATTTATTAATGTCTACATTAGTTTTTGCCACGTTAATTATATTACAGACTCCTTAATGCATACTTTAAAATTATATTATGTTAGCTGAACATACATTTGTCAAAACATTTTTTATAAAAACATTTTCCTTAAAGCTGCAATATGTRACTTATTGGATGACTCGAAACAATAGAAATGTGAGTTATAGATCTGTCATTCTCATTGAAACCAAGTCTAAGAAGCGGTAGATCTGTTCTATGTGCGCTATTTCTATGCTTCCCGYTCTAAAGTTTWGTTTTTGCGTCTTTTACTTAGAGTTTTGACCACCAGCTTCAAACAGCTGGAAATACTATMTTTTCGGGTTATTGAAAATATATTTCACAGTGGTTTAGATGGTACAWTGATTTTCTACATTCTCTATGCTTGTTTTGTCACATAAACTGAAATTAGGTGAACTATTAGAATTTCAGAAACCAGGAAATGGAAATATTTAAATACATGTAATTTTGTCCTTGAAACATTTMATTGAAATACTGTAGAATTCCATTCATTCCAATGGCTGGTGGCTTCAAAGCCTCTCATTGGCCAATACACAGTATAAGCAATCTAGGGTTTATGTACATCATTTGTATTTTAACTATAAATAAAGGAAAACTGTAAAACTACTAATATATGTAAAACTACTCCAATAGCCTAGCAAGATATAAGTTAAATCCTCTCCTAGCCCTTTAGTCTGTGACACCTCAGCCTGTTACTCCACAGAGCTGTGTCTGTAAGATTGTATTTACTGTAAGTGGTTATCTGCTGTTATAGTTTATCTTACTGTTTATCTGCCCATACAGTAGTATAACCCAGTCCACAGAGATAGATTCCCTCAGAGGTCATTCCTGAGCTGCTCTTTTTTTAGAGCTTCTCTTCCTGTCTTTATATATACACTAGATGACTGCCAGGGGGCGCTTTTTTGAAGCCGCCGCACCTCCATCTTGGAACTCCTCCACCGTTGTAAAACATAAAGACAGGAAGAGACAGCTCAGAAATCACCTCTGAGGGAAGAAGGAGAGGTTTTAAGAGTGACCACCACCATTACTTATTGTAAGAAGAATCTTTTGCTGATGCGTTTACTTCAGTTTGCTTTTTGGTGGAAATACTATTTGGTGGAAAGACTTTGACATACAGAAAAGCCAGGATTGGGGGAGATGATGTATGGTGTGTGAAAACATACAGTATAGAAAGGTTGTTGAATTGTACTCTGGCAAAAGCAAGAAGTGTCAAGGATTTGTATGTTTTTATCGATCTGTTGCCAAATGCAAAAGAGTTGCGCTCTTTGTCAGTGTGACATTTTCTTTTCAGAACTTGTGTGTATGTTAACAGCTAAAAACTGTGTTCTGTGTTCTKTGTTCTGTTTACAGAATTCAGCTCAGAGGAAGAGGATGATGTCAACAGTGACTATGCAGACAGCATGGAGGAAGAGGAGTCCAAACTGACAGCCCAAACCCTAGCCACAATGCAGGTAGGCCATACAATAATACTTTTTTTTATTGTCACATACACCAGATAGGTGCAGTGAAATATGTTGTTTTATAGGGTCATCATAGTACGGCGCCCCTGGAGCAAATTAGAGTTGTGCCTTGCCTTGCTCAAGGACACATCGGCAGATTTTTCTAACCTTTTCTAACCCTTTCTAACTAACCTTGTCAGTTTGGGTATTCAAACCAGCAACCTTTCAGTCAATGGCTCAATGCTCTAACCACTAGGCTMCCTGCCGCCCTACTTTAGCTAAYCTAGAATATTGAAATAGTGGTAGATTATTTTGTCCTAATCATATCACATTGAATCTTTACTAACCACCACTCATATTTTAGTTATCAACATACTGTGGCGATCTTGCACGCTCATCTCTCTCTCTCTCTCTCTCCTCAAATCAGAACCCAGAGCTTCATGGAGGACCTGGGAAAGGGAAGCTATCCCAGGATCCTGTGGGAGAGGGCCAGGGGCTGGTGGAGGTGAAACAGCTGGTGCAACAGAAGAGGGTGGTGGAGAGAGAACTGCAGGAGCTAAAGGTTCAGCTGGAAAAGGCTGGCTTCTCCTCCCTGTCCCAGATGAGGTAACGATAACACGCTGACTAGCTGGCTGCACACACCACATGTTGTTATGAAACATGATATAGATACAGTATACGAATGAAAGTGAATTAAATTGTATGAATGAGATGAAATGAATTAAAATGTACCTTCATTCATATAAGGAAACATTGACTCAATCTAAAATCTTTCCCGCCTATTTTGGCGGTCGGTGCCGTTTAAAGATGAGGATAATTTTTTATGAACATGGTCTTATTTCTATTACAGGATATTAGATGACTGTCATTCATATTCCATTCACCCAGYTCAATGTAACAKCRATAGGTTTAGGCTACTACATGATACTCTAATGTTCCCTATACCCATCATGAGGTTGCTACAACCTAGCCTATGAATGGACGTTTACAACGTAGGTGCACAGGTCAAGAGACACATTTTGAGTAATCAACATGACAGACAGTGACACATTCACTCTCTGGCCTGCATCTAGCTGATCTGGGGTATAATCATTCGTCCAACAGTTGCAAATTAGAGTTTCTATTGGACAAACTCAGGTATGTTTATCCCCGTTTCGTTCCGTTTGCTCCCGTTAAAGAAGGTTTTGTATTGAAGTCAATGTACCCAGAGGAGGACAGAAGCTAGCTGTCCTCTGGCTACACCATGGTGCTACTCTACAGAGTGCTGYTGAGGATACTGGAGACCTTCAGMAGCAAAACAGTGTATTTCATATATTTAGTATAGTTTTATCTAAAAAGGATAACTAATGTTTCAGTATTTAGATACATTTTTTGTTGTTGTATTTTTATCCCCTTTTTCGATCTTGTCTCATCAYTCCAACTCCCAACGGGCTCGGGAGGTGAAGGTCAAGTCATGCGTCCTCCGAAACATRACCCRCCAAACCGCGCTTCTTAACAAAACCGCGCTTGGGCTCCCGAGTGGTGCAGTGGTCACTGCATCTCAGTGCAAGAGGTGTCACTATAGTACCTGGTTCGAATCCAGGCTGTATCACATCCGGCTGTGATTGGGAGTCCCATAGGGCAGCGCACAATTGGCCCAGCGTCGTCCGGATTTGGCCKGAGTAGGCCGTCATTGTAATTAAGAATTTGTTCTTAACTGACTTGCCTAGTTAAATAAAGGTTCAATTAAAAAAACACCCGCCTGCTTAACCCGGAAGCCAGCCGCACCAATGTGTCGGAGGAAACACCGTTCAACTGATGACGAGGTCAGCCTGCAGGCRTCCGGCCCGCCACAAGGAGTCGCTAGAGCGCGATGAGCCAAGTAAATGGTCCTCCCCTTCCTTCTCTGAGAAGCCTCCATTGGTATACAGAGGTCCAGCTTATAGGTGTACAAACGCCTGTGGTTTTCACCCTGGCCGGAACAGTGGACACGCCTGTGGTGTCATCTGAGATTTGTCTGTGTTCTCCCTCTCACAGGAAAGCCCTCTTCAGCCTACGCATGGAAAATAAGGAGCTGAAGTCTCACCAGACAGAGAGACAGCCAGAGACAGACCTTAGGCATGAACAGATTCTTCAGGAGGAAGAGGAGGATGAAGAAGAGGTGGATGAGGAGGAAGAGGAGGAGGAGCTGTGTGGGTCTGAGCTGTGGGAGTCCTGGGATGATGAGTATCCGTCCCCGGGGAAGTGCTGTGCCCCCAGGCCCACCCTGAGAGACCCTGGCCTGGGGAGGAGACACTGCACTAGGCCTGTATCTCTGGACCCGGGAGCCATGCTGTCCCACTCCACACAGGTAGGGGGAGCCACCACACACTAAATAATACTCTAATATCGTGTGATACTGTATATTGATAGATCAACAGTTTTTTAGGCCTGAAATTAATATCTGCATCTCCATGGATGTAAACAGCACTGACATTGCTCTGGTCTTGTGTTGCAGGATGAGGATGATGAGGAGGAGGAGGCAGGAAGAGAGGCTGGAGGCAGGCGGAACAGCGCCACAGAGACAGTGATGGTTGAGCAGGCTGTATGTCTGCAGCTAGAGAGCAAGGAGCTGAAGGAGAGACTCATGGTGTCTGAGGCCACAGTGCAGGCCCAGGCTGAACAGCTCAAAGACTATAGAGACCTACTAAGTGAGTCAACCACACATACTAGGTGAAGGAATGAAGCAACAGGAGGAACAGACAGAGGTGAAGGATGAGTCACAGGAGACAGACAGAAAGGTGAAGGATGAGTCAAACGGAAGGAGACATGCCAGAGGGTGAAGGTGAGTCAACAGGAAGACAGACAGAGGATGAGGATGAGTCAACAGGAGACAGACAGAGGTGAAAGGATGAGTCAACAGGAGACAGACAGAGGGTGAAGGATGAGTCAACAGGAGACAGACAGAGGGGTGAAGGATGAGTCAACAGGAGAACAGACAGAAGGTGAAGGAATGTGTCAACAGGAACAGACAGAGGGTGAAGGATGGTTACAAACAGGAGACAGACAGAAGTGAAGGATGAGTCAAGCAGAGACAGCAGAGGGTGAAGGATGAGTCAACGGAGACGAACAGAGGGTGAAGGATGAGTCAACAGGAGACAGACAGAAGTGGTGAAAGGATGAGTCAACAGGAAGACAAACAGGAGGTGAAAGGATAGTCAACAAGGAGACAGAACAGAGGAGTGAAGGATGAGTCCAACAGGAGACAGCACAGACGAGGTAAAAAGGATCGAGTTTCAGATCAGGAGAACCCAGCCAGAGGAGTGAAGGATGATCACAAGGTACACCAAGACAGAAGGGTGAACGGAGGTCAACAGGAGACAGACAGAAGGGAACGGATGAGTCAACAGGAGACAGACAAGAGGGTGAAGGATAAGTCAACAGGAGACAGACAGAAGGGTGAAGATGAGTCTAACAGAGAAGACAGACAGAGGGTGAAGATGAGTCAACAGAGACAGAAGGAGGATGGTCAAGGGAGACAGACAGAGGTGAAGGATGAGTCAACAGGAGACAGGACAGAAGGTGAAGGAATGTGTCAACAGGAGACAGACAGAGGGTGAAGGATGAGTCAACAGGAGACAGACAGAGGGTGAAGGGATGAGTCAACAGAAAGACAGACAGAGGTGAAGGATGAGTCAATACAGGAGACAGACAGATAGGTGAAGGATGGTCAACAGAGACACGACAGAGGGTGAAGAGGGAAAAATTTGAAAAAAAAAAAAAAAAACACCAGGAAAAAAAAAAAAACCCAGACCCAGGAAAAAGGGTTTGGGGGGGGAAAGGGAAATTTGGGAAAAAAAAAAGTCCCACCCAACAGGAGACAGCAGAGGGGAAGGATGAGTTCAAAGGAGATAAGAACAGAGGGTGAAGGATAGTTCAACAGGAGACAGACAGAAGAGTGAACGGATGAGTCAACAAGGAGACAGACAGGGGTGAAGGATGAATCAAACAGGAGACAGAACAGAGGTGAAGGATATTCAGGAGACAGAAGAGGGTGAAGGATGAGCAACAGGAGACAGACGAGGTGAGGAATAGTCAACAGGAGACAGACAGAGGGTGAAGGATGAGTCAACAAGGAGACAGAACAGAGGTGAAGGATGAGCAACAAGGAGACAGAGAGTGAAAGATGGTCAACAGGAGACAGACAGAGGTGAAGAATGAGTCAACAGGAACAGACAGAGGTGAAGGATGGTCAACAGGAGACAGACAGAAGGTGAAGGATGTGTCAACAGGAGACAGACAGAGGGGTAGAATGGATGAGTCAACAGGAGACAGACAGAGGGTGAAGGATGAGTCAACAGGAGACAGACAGAAGGTGAAGGATGAGACAATAGGAGTGGTGGACTAGGTGTGGTGGTGGTGGTGGTTGTGGTGGACAGGTGTGGTGGGGTGGTGGTGGTGGTGGTGGTGTTGGATAGGTGTGGTGGTTGTGGTGGTGGTGTGGTGGTGGTGGTGGTGTGGTGTGGTGGTGGACTAGGTGTGGTGGTGGTGGTGGTTGTGGTGGATAGGTGGGTGGTGGTGACTGTGTGGGTGTGGTGGTGGTGGACTAGGTTGTGGGGTGGTACTAGGTGTGTGATGGTGGGTGGACTGGTGCGTGGTGATGGTGGTGGTGGACTAGGTGTGGTGGTGGTGGTGGTGTGGTGGTGGTGGAATAGGTGGGTGGTGGTGGATAGGTGTGGTGGTGGTGGTGGTGGAGGTGTGGTGGCTGGTGGGTGGGGTGGTGGACTGATGGTGTGGTGGTGGTGGTGGTTGACTAGGTGTGTGGTGTGTGGTGGACTAGGTGTGTGGTGGTGGTGGTGGACTAGGTGTGGTGGTGTGGTGATGGTAGGTGAGGACCAGGTGGTGGTGGTGGTGATGTGGTGGACCAGGTGTGGTGGGTGTGGTGGGTGGTGTGTGTGGTGGGACTAGTTGTGGTGGTGGTGTGGGTGTGGTGGTTGTGGTGGACTAGGTGTGGTGGATGGTGGTGGTGGACTAGGTGCGGTGGTGATGGTGGTGGTGGACTAGGGTGTGATGGGGTGGTGGTGGACTAGGGTGGTGGTGTGGTGGTGTGGACTAAGGTGTGGTGGTGGTGGTGGTGGTACTAGGTGTGGTGTGTGGTGATGGTGGTGGACCAGGTGTGGTGGTTGGTGGTGGTGGTGGATAGGTGTGGTGGTGGTGGGGTGGTGGTTGTGGTGGACTAGGTGTGGTGGTGGTGGACTAGGTGTGGTGATGTGGTGGGTGGACTAGGTGCGTGTGGTGATGGTGGTGGTGGACGAGGTGGATGGTGGTGGTGGTGGACTAGGTGCAGGCTGGTGGATGGTGGTGTGGTGATGTGAACTAGGTGTGTGGTGGTGGTGGTGATGTGGTGGTGGACTAGGTGTGGTGTGGTGTGTGACTAGGTGTGGTGGATGGGTGGTGAGTGGTGAGGTGGTGGTGCTAGGTGTAGTATGGTGATGGTGGTGGACTAGGTGTGGTGATGGTAACGTAGGTGTGGTGTGTGGGTGGATGGTGGAGTGTGGTGGTGGTGGTGGGGACTAGGGTGGATAGATTGTGGTGGTGGACTAGTGTGGTGGTGGACTACGTGTGGTGGTGGACTACTGGTGTGGTGGTGGACTAGCGTGTGGTGGTGGTGGTGGAATAGGTGTGGTGGTGAGTGTACCAGGTGTGTGGTGGACTAGGTGGTGGTGGTGTACCAGGTGTGTGGTGACTAGGTGTCCGGTGGTGGACTAGGTGTGGTGGTGGTGGTGTACCTAGGTGTGGTGGTGGACTAGGTGTCGGTGTGGTGGACTAGGTGTAGGTGGTGGTGGACTAGGTGTGGTGGTGGTGGTGGACTAGGTGTGGTGGGGTGGTGGTGGAGGTGGACTAGGTTGGTGTGGTGGTGGACTAGGTGTGGTGGTGGTGGTGGTGTGACTAGTGTGTGGTGGTGGTGGTGGACTAGGTGTGGTGGTGGTGGTCTGGTGACTAGGTGTGATGGTGTGTAGGTGGACTAGGTGTGGATGGTGGGTGATGGTGGACTAGGTGTGTGGTGATGTGAACTAGGTGTGGTGGTGGTGTGATGGTGGTGATGGGTGGTGGATGTGGTGGTGGTGGTGGGGAAGGTGGTGGATGGTAACTAGGTGTGGTGTGGTGACAGTGGTGTGGTGGTGGACCAGGTGGTGGTGTGTGGTGGACTAGGTGTGGTGTGGTGGTGGACTATGGGTGTGGTGTGATGTGGTTGGACTAGGTGTGGTTGGTGGTGGTGGTAGGTGTGATTGGTGGTGGACAGGTGGTGGTGGTGGTGTGGTGGTGGTGATAGGTGTGGTGGTGGTGTGTGGTGTGCGATCTAGTGTGGTGGTGGTGGACGTGGACTAGGTTGGTGGTGGTGGTGGTGGTGGACTAGGTGTGGTGGTGGTGGTAGTGTGGTGGTGGACTAGGTGTGGGTGGTGGGTGGGTGTGGTGGTGGTGGTGGACTTAGGTGGTGGTGGTGGGACTAGTGTGTGGTGTGGGTGTACTAGTGTGGTGTGGCTAGGTGTGAGTGACTAGGTTGTGGTGGTGGTGGTGTGGACTAAGGTGTGGTGGTGGTGGTGGTGGTGGACCTGGTGTGGTGGTGGTGGTGGTGGACTAGGTGTGGTGGTGGTGGACTAGGTGTGGTGGTGGTGTGGGGACTAGGTGTGGTGGTGGTGGACTAGGTGTGGTGGTGGACTAGGTGTGGTGGGTGGTGGACTAGGTGTGTGGTGGATAGGTGTGTGTGGTGACTAGGTGTGGTGGTGGTGGTGGTGGCACTACTTACTCTGGCCAGGCCAGCTGTAGCCTTGCCCTCCTCGGTGGGCCTTGGGGTTTCCTTGCCCTTTCTCAGCTGGTCCTCCAGGGCTCCCACGCGGACACCAGCTCCTGGAGGTCCTTGTCAGGTTTGGGGTGGCGCGGCGAGGGCCCCAGACCACCACCAGACGACTCCAGCCCTCGTCCTCCTCTGGCCGCTCTGTGAGGGCTTGGCCTGGAACTGGACTCCCCAGTTGACCTTGCGGGGGATGGAGGGGCCGATGGAGAGTTCGCTGGAGGTGGAAAGAGAGTGCAGGCGGCCCTGGAGGCTCTGGATCACTGTCTGAGAGCGGGAGAGCTGCGAGCGAAGGTCCTCAACCAATCGCTGGAGAGATGTCATGTTGTCAGCCTCTGAGGTTGATGTTGGAGGGCCGGCCTTCCCAGGATGCACAGTGCTGACCACCGAGAGCCGCCGCACTCCAAAGACGTGCACATCTCCAGATCGTCAAACTCTGAGGGGAATAGAGGGGGATGTGGTTTAGACAACTGATATGCTGCCCTCTTGTGGTTTTACTAAACCATTGCAGATTGTTTTAATCTCACAAAAACCCTCAAGTATGGAGAGTACAACAGTACTTCATGTAAAGATGACCTGCAGGTGTTTGTAGTGTTAAGGACATAGAGTAATAGTAAATGCTGTACCTGGGCTGCTGGTCTCCTCCCTGTTAGCCTCGTTCTCACTGCGGCCACACGTCTCATAACCCATATCCTGGAGATCCACCTGGACCTGCTTACTGTCCTGCTGCACTGATGTTCTGCTGCAGCAGGGACAGGGACAGCAGAGAGAGAGAGACAGGGACAGGGAAGCAGGAGAAGCAGGGACAGGGACAGAGAGAGAGAGACAGAGAGAGAGAGCAGAGAGAGAGAGAGAGAGAAGGAGAGAAA
>NC_036856.1:38566230-38574360 GCF_002910315.2 Salvelinus sp. IW2-2015 | reverse complement strand
AAAACCGCTCAATGTATGGCAGAGTACAACAGTACTTCATTGTAAAGATGACCTGCAGGTGTTTGTAGTGTTAAGGACATAGAGTAATAGTAAATGCTGTACCTGGGCTGCTGGTCTCCTCCCTGTTAGCCTCGTTCTCACTGCGGCACACGTCTCATAACCCATATCCTGGAGATCCACCTGGACCTGCTTACTGTCCTGCTGCACTGATGTTTCTGCTGCAGGGACAGGACAGAGAGAGAGACAGGGACATGGACAGACAGAGAGAGAGACAGAGACAGGGACAGGGACAGAGAGAGAGACAGGACAGGGACAGAAAGAGAGACAGGGACAGGGACAGGGACAGAGAGAGAGACAGAGAGAGAGAGAGACAGAGAGAGAGAGAGACAGAGAGAGAGAAAAGGAGAGAGAGATACATTAGAATAGTTATTGCATGTAGAATATTACCGTATGTGGTCAGGGTGTATGTGTGGTCAGGGTGTATGTGTGGTCAGGGGGTATGTCTGATGAAGGTGTATGTGTGGTCAGGTTGTATGTGTGGTGAGGGTGTATGTGGTTGAGGGTGAGGTGTGTCAGGTTGTATGTGTGGTGAGGTGTATGTGTGGTGAGGTGTATGTGTGGTGAGGGTGTATGTGTGTGAGGTGTATGTGTGGTGAGGGTGTATGTGTGGTCAGGTTGTATGTGTGGTGAGGGTGTATGTGTGGTGAGGTGTATGTGTGGTCAGGTGTATGTGTGGTGAGGGTGTATGGTGGTGAGGGGTATGTGTGGTCAGGTTGTATGTGTGGTGAGGGTGTATGTGTGGTGAGGGTGTATGTTGTGGTGGAGGGTGTATGTGTGTGAGGGTGTATGTGTGATGAGGGTGTATGTGTGATGAGGGTGTATGTGTGGTCAGGGTGTATGTGTGGTCAGGTGTATGGTGTGGTGAGGGTGTATGTGTGATGAGAGTGTATGTGTGGTCAGGGTGTATGTGTGGTCAGGTTGTATGTGTGATGAGGGTCTGTCTGTCTCCTGTTGACTCATCCTTCACCCTCTGTCTGTCTCCTGTTGACTCATCCTTCACCCTCTGTCTGTCTCTTTGTAGGAAGTTTAACACTCTGATCCAGGCCCAGGCCCGTGAGCTGTCCCACCTGCGCCAGAGGATGCGTGAGGGGCGCGGGGTGGGCCACATCTTGACCCAGCACCTGGGTGACACCACCAAGGCCTTCGAGGAGCTGCTTCGTGCCAACGACATAGACTACTACATGGGCCAGAGCTTCAGAGAACAGCTGGCACAGAGCAGCGCCCTGGCACAGAGAGTCAGCACCAAGATCAGCGGACGTGAGTGGAGAGGAGAAAACACATGACAAATRGCACTTACTGGACACAAAAGGACACAAGGACACAATGCACATACGATTACAGCTACCTAATATACTCAATCTCCAACATGTTTTAACTTTACAGCACAGACATTTGCGAACAGAATTTCTCACTTATGTCCAACAAGATTAGCATGAGTGTGTGTGACCTTGTATGTGTGATGGACCTGTGTGTGTACTGACCACATAGATGTAATGTCTCTCTCCTCTCTCATCCCCTCTCTTCAGGAGACCATCCCGAGATTCCTGACGACAAGACTGGCACAGAGCTGCTCGCCATACGGTACGTCTGCCAGTTTGTGTGTGTGTGTGCATATGTGTGTGTTTGCAACAGTATTAAATCATTAGCAGTGTAATCTCTGTGTGTTGTGGTTGTTGACGTTGCTGTATAGCTGGACATTTTGGCAGTTGGATAATATTGATTGTTGTCTGGGGGCCTGTGTCCTCCAGGGGGGTTATACAGTGTTTTTGTTTGTCACTCGATCAGTGATCCACACAGACGATCAATCAGTCTGATTAACTCACTGGCAGGACCAGCACGTTAGACAGGTGGCAGTGACGATCAACAGAGATGGAGATCGATCAGTTGCTCATGTCTCTACCGACGTCGGATTGTCATCGTAGGAGTGAGAGGCAGATCTCTCCATCTCCTTCATTTCCCTCACTGTGTCTATCCACCATATTTCTCTGCTTCTCATTTTTTCGCTCACCCCCTTTAATCCTTTACCCCCTCGTGCTGGTGGACATGTTTAACGTGGCTGGTTTCTATAGCGTTAGCCACATTGGCGTTAATGCTAACACGTTGAGTCAGGGCCATGCTGTATGATGTCACCAGTGCTAACCAGCCCCAAGGGGACAGTGATAGAAGAGGAGCGTTGTGATTGGATGAACCCACTGCCCTACCTCTGCCTCCCTATGATTGCCATGGCAACAGCCTCAGATCGCCATGGGGGATTTGAGAAGGCGCCCTCTTTATCTCCTTCCCATCATGCTTCTCTCTCGCTGTGTGTGAGTGAGTGAGTGAGTGAGTGAGTGAGTGCGTGACAGTGGTGATGTAGTGAGTGTGTGAGTGTGTGTGTGTGTGTGTGTGTTTGCGAGCGAAGCAATAGCCAGTTGACCAGGGATCTGGGCACGAGGTCAGTTGTCTGTGAAGATTCAAGCTGTCCTCGTGTTTGGTGAGACTCAGAGAAAGGGTGTGTGTGTGGGAGAGAGAGAGAGAGAAAACCCCCCCACAGTGAACAGAAAGTGACAACATTGTATTCCTGTGTCGGCTTGCATGGGCCTCTGAGAGAACTTGCTACTGAGCTGTGACATAGTCCTCATAAAGTAGGATGGTGAATAACCACTGTCCTGGATTATGGGGTCATATGTGCTGTGCAGCCAGTGGCCTGTGGGGTCAGGCTGTCACCTGGATGGCCCCTGGTATTCTGGGACATCTGATACATAGAGTTAGAGAGGCAGCCGTTTAGAGAGGCAGCCTGTGACAGAGTGCTAGTAGAGGGGCAGCCTGTAGAGGGGCAGCCTTGTTGGGAGGTAGGAGTTGAGAGGGGAGCCTGTTAGAGTGGCAGACCTGTTAGGGCGGGTAGGGGGCTAGCCAGTTAGGGCGGCATGTTAAGGGGCGCCTGTTAGACGAGGGCAGCGTTAGAGGGAGCCTGTTAGGGGCAGCCGTTAGAGGGGAGCCTGTTAGAAGGCGGCAGCCTGTTAGAGGGGCAGCCGTTAGGGACCGTAGGGGCGAGGGCGCTGTTACGAGCGGAGCTGTTGAGGAGGCAGCTAGCTTAAGGGAGGCGTCTAGTCTACATGAGAGGCAGCAGTTTAGGGGCACACTAGTTTAGAGGTGAGCCTAGTTGGAGGGCGGCCAAGTGATAGACAGGGGCAGGTGGACAAGAGACTTCCAGACAGAGCAGAACTTAGAGAACAGCAAGCTGCTAGCTAGTTCTGGTCCAGAAGAATAATGCCTGAAAATGTAGTTCTTTCTCGCGCTCTTTTGGTGATTGAGTTAAAAAGAACGGGTCTGACTTTTCCCATAGTCACTCTGATAGCAACGCTGCTCACAGGCTGTGAGCATGTGAAGATGTCAAATAGACTTCAGTTAATGTATATGTCGTACGTAGTATGGACCTCATATATTACTGCACTACTTTTGACCTATATATACTGCCTACTTTTGACCATATATACTGCACTACTTTTGACCCCATATATATACTGGCATCTCTTTTGACCCATGTATATACTGCACTCATTTTGACCCCATATATTACTGCACTACTTTTGACCATAATACTATCTGCACTCTTAATAATCAATCTGCTACTTTGACCATATTTATACTAAGGGCACTACTTTTTTGACGCACATTTATACTGCAACTACGCTTTGACCAATATATATACCTGCCACTTGCCATTATCTGCACTAGACTTTGCAACTTCGCCATAATATATAGCACTACATTTTGACGCTCATAATACTGCACTACTTTTGACCCTAGTATATATGCACTACTTTTGACCCATTAATATACTCCGCCACTACTTTTGACCCATCTATTATACTGCAACCTACGCGTATTGACCAATTTATATCAGAACCAACTTACTTTTCGAACATTACTATACTGCCCACTCACTTATTTTGACCCACTGGATATATACGCACTAACTTTTGCCCCATGTATATACTGCACTACTTTTGACCCATATATATACTGCACTACTTTTGACCCATATATATACTGCACTACTTTTGACCCATATATATAATGCACTGCTTAATTGTCACTATAGGGAATAGGATGTCAAATCAAATCAAATGTTATTGGTCACGTACACATGGTTAGCAGATGTTAATGTGAGTGTAGTGAAATGCTTGTGCTTCTAGTTCTGACCATGCAGTAATATAACAATTTCAAGAACAACTACCTTATATACACAAGTATAAAGGAACAAATAAGAATATGTACATATAAATATATGGGTGAGCGATGTCCGAACGGCATWGGCAAGATGCAGTAGATGGTATAGAGTACAGTTTATACATATGAGATGAGTAATGTAGGGTACCTCACTACCCTCTGGAGAGCCTTACGGTTGTGGGCGGAGCAGTTGCCGTACCAGGCGGTGATACAGCCCGGCAGGATGCTCTCGATTGTGCATCTGTAAAAGTTTGTGAGTGTTTTTTTSGTGACAAGCCGAATTTCTTCAGCCTCCTGAGGTTGAAGAGGCACTGCTGCGCCTTCACCACGCTGTCTGTGTGGGTGGACCATTTCAGTTTGTCCGCGATGTGTACGCCGAGGAACCTTCTCCACTGCTGTCCCGTTGATGTGGATAGTGGTGTGCTCCCTCTGCTGTTTCCTGAAGTCCACGATCATCTCCTTTGTTTTGTTGACGTTGAGTGTGAGGTTATTTTCCTGACACCACACTCCGAGGGCCCTCACCTCCTCCCTGTAGGCCGTYTCGTCATTGTTGGTAATCAAGCCTACCACTGTMGTGTCGTCTGCAAACTTGATGATTGAGTTGGAGGCGTGCATGGCCACGCAGTSATGGGTGAACAGGGAGTACAGGAGAGGGCTGAGAACACACCCTTGTGGGTCCCCATTGTTGAGGACTGGAGTTGTTGTTTCCTTACAGGGTTGAGAGCAGGGCCCGGCATTGCCTTGTGGGTAATTAGAGATGCCTCTCCCTCTCTCATGAAAGAGAGAGATAGATAGAGGTGCAGTATGCTGTACAGCTGGCTAACCAGATACGGAGGACTTAAATGTGTTTTAGTGCCAGTCGACTCATTTAGGACGAGCCCGAGGAGGGGATTTGTATTGGTTTGATTCCCTTGTGCGTGTGTGTGTGTGTGTGTGTGTGTGTGTGTGTGTGTGTGTGTGTGTGTGTGTGTGTGTGTGTGTGTGTGTGAGAGTATTAGAGTGTGGGTTGGTTCTTCTATCTTTGTGGGGACCTAAAATTCTCCCTCATGGGGACATGTCTCACATCCCCATGAGGACAAAGGCTATTATAAGCTTAGGGGTTAGGTTAGAATTAGAGTTACGGTAAGGGTAGGGATTAGTGGTTAGGGTTATGGGTTAAGGTTAGGGTTAAGGTTAGATTTAGGGTTAAGGTTTAGGGTAGAGAAAATAGGACTTTGATTGGAAATCAATTTTAGGTCCCCACTAGGATAGAAGAACAAAACGTGTGTGTGTGTGATGTAACATGGCTCAGGCTTTTGCTGGATTCAGAGCAGGGTGTTGACATGGGCACCTGTCTCTTATACACATCTAGATGTGTATAAGAGACAGGAGATAGAGAGAGAGACGGAGGGAGGGAGAGATAGAGAGAGAGACGGAGGGAGGGAGAGATAGAGAGAGAGACGGAGGGAGGGAGAGATAGAGAGAGAGACGGAGGGAGGGAGGGAGAGAGAGAGGGACGGAGGGAGGGAGGGAGAGAGAGAGAGAGGGAGGGAGGGAGGGAGAGAGGGGGGGGGGGGGGGGGAGAGAGAGGGAGGGAGGGAGGGGGGGGGCG
Source organism: Salvelinus sp. IW2-2015 (assembly GCF_002910315.2). NCBI lineage: Eukaryota > Metazoa > Chordata > Actinopteri > Salmoniformes > Salmonidae > Salvelinus > Salvelinus sp. IW2-2015. Next base: position 38,568,497 of record NC_036856.1, on the reverse strand, counting down.
AGGGGGGGAGTGGGAGGGGGGGGGGGGGAGGGGGGGGGGGGGGGGGGGGGGGGGGGGGGGGGGGGGGGGAAGGGGGGGGAGGTGGGGGGGAGTGAGGGGGGGGAGGAGGGGGGGAGGGGAGGGGGGGGAGGGGGGTGGGGGGGTGGGGGGGTGGGGAGAGAGAGACAGGGAGAGAGAGAGGTGGGTGGGAGAGAGAGAGGCGGGGGTAGAGAGAGAGGCGGGGAGGAGAGAGGCAGGGGAAAAGAGAACCGGGGGAGAGAGTTGGAGAGAGAGAGACACAGAGAGAGAAAGGGAGAGTGAGAAAGAGAGAGATGGAGAGAAAGAGAGTGAATCAGAGAGCGGGAGCAAGAGAAGAGCAAAGCCTGGTATAGAGCACCATCCAGCTCAGTCTAAGTATTCTGTAAAACTACAGGAGCGCTACGGAGAATCAGGGCTCTGACATGTACAATGGTGGATTCTCTGAACCCTGGGACTTTTTGAAACTACAGTACCTGGAATTCTACTTTGGATCTTAATCTTGTGTTTTTTTGTGGATTTTAGAGACATTTTATGTTCCTTTTTTGACGTGCGCTACCTCTTCAAAAATCCTGTTAGTTGAAATAAAATGTAACAAGAATAGTTTTTTTGAGAAACAGATTCACATTCCAGGACCTGCAGACAGAGTGGTTCACAGAACATTTAACAAAGGGTCGAATGGGGCCATGTTTTTGGGCCAGCGCTGCAGTGTGAGTTATAAAACACACAGAAGGCTGACTAGGGTTATCTGACTCTTTATGTTTGACCATTCAGCCTCTCGGTCACTGAGCTTCTCTCTCCTCTGACTGCAGTGGGTTCCTAGTGCAGCCCCTAGGCCTGGATACACCCGCCTAACATCCCGCTCCTATCTCTCCTTCCCTGGGAGAGAAACACCACTGTCTCCGGTCGCTCCGTGTTGTGTTTGGCTGCTGGTGGCAAAAGAGGGAAGAAACAGAAGCTCCCTCTTCCTTCCCGAGGTCCAGCAAAAGTTTTTGGAAGCTTGGATTTGAAAACAGAGAAGTGAAGGAGGGAACTATTTGAGACACAGACAGACAGAGAGAGACAGACAGGAAGAGAGAGACAGAGAGGAAGAGAGAGACAGACAGGAAGAGAGAGAGAGAGATAGATAGGAAGAGAGACAGTGCTACTACTTTCCTCAGGCAGTGTGAGACTGAGTCACAGCGCGGTGAATTATTCTCCTCCTGCTGTACCAGCCCACCAGCAAACAGTAACACTACCAGTGGTTCTTTACAGCAGAGACAGAGGAAATGCATTGGAAAGACCACTTGGTTAAAGAGAAGGGAAACGCCACCTGAGCTAAATTACTGCACAGCAGATTTGGGATTTTTGGGACCTTGTTGGGCTTGTCTGTACCGGACCAAACTGGCCTGGGTCAGAATCTGCTTAGGAGACCGCGCTAGTCACAGTCACAGCGGCTGCTGTGGATACAGTGAGCACGTCTCTGTCTCTGGGCCTAATCTGGGGATTTACATAGCTTTTCACCTGATTGCTCATGACCAGTCCTCCCTACCTCCATCATGCTTTCTGGCACATTCCCCTTCCCATGACCTACCTACCACTCCGGAGATCACGACCTCATCATTAAGCGAATGAGCACTGCCTGGTTACCATAGAGACCCAGTTGAGAGGCGTTGCCACGGCGACGACCCCCCACAACGAGGACGAGGACAACAACTGTCTCCCTGGTGTGACGGAGGAGGAGCAGGAGGAACGGGAGCAGCAGAAAGGCCAGGATGGAGGCTCTCTAGCCCAGGGAGGAGGGCCTTTGGTGGGGAAGGCTGGCCAGGCGAGCAGTGGGCCCAGGCCAATGGCTCCTCTGTGGAAGGCCATGCTGTCTAAAAGCAGCCCTCTGTACAGAGACTCTCTGTTCTCCTTCTCTCTGTGGGAGAGCAGGGCCCAGGAGAGAGAACTGGCCCTGTATAGAAAACACACTGACAGAGAGAGAAAGGCCCTGCACAGGCAGATGGAAAAGTAAGACAGAAAGAAGTCATTACCGAGAGATGCTGATTATTATTACCGATACTATCACTCTGATACTATCACTGCTGTTTATCACTCTGATTACTATACTCTATTACATAATCTGATTACTATCCGTCTGATTACTATCACTCTGATTTCATCACTCTGATTTATATCACTCTGATTACTATCACTCTGTACTATCACTCTGATTACTATCACTCTGATTACTATCACTCTCATGTTACTAGAAAGAAAATAAATGGATG
>NC_036856.1:38561457-38565839 GCF_002910315.2 Salvelinus sp. IW2-2015 | reverse complement strand
TCAACACAGCAGGACACAGACAGGTAGGTGACCACTGGGCACCTCAACTCAAAGATCTATACCGGAAGTTTGGATGCTACATGTAATCGTAAACAGAGCAGAAATTGTGATAAACACCAACACGGCAGCACGGCACAACACACCACACCAACACACACACACACACACACACACACACAACCACACAGCAACACACACAACACACCACACACCACACACCACACACACACACACACCCCACACACACACCAACCACACCAACACACACACACACACACACACACAACACACACACCAACACAACACCACATTTCCTGTTCCCCTGCAGCTTGAATTAATTAATTGATAGCAGCCACCCTGAGTGAAGGTCGGACTCACCAATTTCAAAACCTGATCCCTCCCACACACACACACAAACACACACACACACACACACAACACACACACACACACACACACACAACCACACAACACAACATCACACACACACACACACACACCACACCACACACACACACACACACACACCACACACACCACACCACACACACACATTGCCTTCTCTTTTCTGAAGGGGGACTTAACTGGTATAATACACAGTTGATCTTAGCGATTACTATCACTCTGAACTATCACTCTGATTAACTTCACTCTGATTACTATCACTCTTAATTTACTATCACACTCTGATTACTATCCACTCTGAATTACTATCCACGATTTCTAATCCACTCGATTACTATCACTCTGGCATTCATCCTCGATACCTATCACTGCTTTAACAGAAGAGACTATCAACTGCGTTTACCTATGATTACTATCACTTCTGATTACTATCAAGCTCTAGATTTACTATCACTCGGATTATCCACCGATTAACTATCAGCGGGAGATTACTATCACTGCTGATTAACTATTCACTCTGATTACTACACTCGAAATTACTATCCCCACTGGAATTAGAATGCCACGGATTCGAGACTCTCCCTGTCTGTGTCTCTGTGTTGATCCTTGCCTCTCTGTGTTGATCCCTGTCTGTGTCTCTGTGTTGATCCTTGCCTCTCTGTGTTGATCCTTGCCTGTCTGTGTTAATCCTTGCCTCTCTGTGTATCTGTGCTGATCCCTGCCTGTCTGTGTCTCTGTATCTGTGTTGATCCCTGCCTGTCTGTGTCTCTGTGTCTATGTTGATCCCTGCCTGTCTGTGTCTCTGTGTCTTTGTCAATCCCTGCACTGTGTCTGTGGGCAGTAAGCAGCTTCAGGAAGGATCAGATCAGATCACCAAGCCTCTTTCTCTGTCTGTAGAGAACAGGACAGCTAATAGCTTAATCATTCTTTGTTTTCTACATCTGTTAGCACTCTCTGGTGGTGTCACAATGCAGACACTGCCCACTGTACATCTAGACATCTCTGCTATTGAAAAGCCTGTTTTGTCCCGATTGTCCTTCTGTCACTAGAGAGCAGGAGTATTGTTATTATGTGGGCAAGGACAAGATCACTGAGGGTCTCCTCTTTGTTTGTGTACAGGCTGAGTAAGGAGCTCCAACAGAAGGATAACGTGATCGATTCTCTCCGCGCCAAACTCACCCAGCAYCAACCTCGTTCTGACACACCATGCAGTAGCCACGCCCTCTCTGACACCACCGACCAATCAGACCAGATCTCCTTTGTGTCCGATGAGCAGGGCTCCACCAATGAGGATCTGGGGCCGTGCTCAGACATTGACGCGGCCAGTGAGTATGGCCAGGTGGCCAGACATGCCTCCACTAGAGCCAGTACAGGTAAATGTGACCCRCCACCTGGATTTGGTCCTATGTATGTAGCAAGATCTGAAATWGTGTTTTTTATAAAAATAGAGACTCAGAGCTAGAAAATGGTATATCATACACTGCAGTTGAGGAACAATAGGCAAGRAATTCTGCTTTGAAAGTTGATAAACTTGTARCCCCACTTTTGAGAAAATGACCCTTGAATGTTTTGATACACYTACTRGAGAGCTCTTCTTTGTCTMCACCAATTCAGCATCGTTCACACCCTCTTAAGCCTTAGCCCCACCCATCTCTTTAAGGATTCACATGTGAGGCCATGTGCTAAACAGAGKGAGTAGTGTAGTAAACAACCAACGATTTCAAGACTAAAAGTGGTAAAAGTAGTAGCCTACCATAAGGAAAAACTCCAGGTAAAAATAMACTTTATCTAGTCCTTGGCCTTTATCCTAGTCTGACTTTGGTGCAGGTCTTATTGTTATTCACATTACCGTCTCTGGTAAACACACACTATATCAAACAAAATCTAAGTTTATTTGTCACATCCACAGGATACAGAAGGTGTAAACGGTACAGTGAAATGGTTACTTGCATATTTGCATAGTAGCAATATCAAAAACAGAAAGAGTCCAGATAAATATTAGATGATGCTTACCCAGACACTATGAGAAAAGTAGCACAACTGTTGTAGTTCTCGATGCGAACGTTATACAGTAACGTTATACAGTTGAAGTCGGAAGTTTACATGCACTTAGGTTGGAGTCATTCAAATKTCTTGTTAACAAACTATAGTTTTGGCAAGTCGGTTAGGACATCTACTTTGTGCATGACACAAGTAATTTTTCCAACAATTGTTTACAGACAGATTATTCACTTATAATTCAGTCTATCACAATTCCAGTGGGTCAGAAGATTACATACACTAAATTGACTGTGCCTTTAAACAGCTTGGAAAATGACAGAAAATTATGTCATGGCTTTAGAAGCTTCTGATAGGCTAATTGACATCATTTGAGTCAATTGGAGGTGTACCTGTGGATGTATTTCAAGGCCTACCTTCAAACTCAGTGCCTCTTTGCTTGACATCATGGGAAAATGAAAAGAAATCAGCCAAGACCTCAGAAAAATAATTRTAGACCTCCACAAGTCTGGTTCATCCTTGGGAGCAATTTCCAAACGCCTGAATGTACCACGTTCATCTGTACAAATAATAGTATGCAAATATACATGGCAGACCAATCCAAACTGTTCTCCTGGCATGTCGAGCCCATCCAAACCAACTAGGCTTATAATTGAACAATTGTATTGGTATTTACAGATGGAATACACATTTGTTATTAAGACACATTAAAGTTCACATGTTCCTGACGTCATTTCTATTCAAAAACACATGTTGATAAAAAAAAATATATGTTTAAATGCCTCTCCTGTGAAGTAGTGACGTGCGACAGATGCCTAGCTTCCTGAAACGGGACACACACACACACGCACACTCTCTGTCCTCTCTTCTCTCCTCCGTCCTCTCCTTTCTCTCTGTCCTCATATGTATTTTCCTCTGTACCTCCAGACCTCTACAGTGGACCAGTGTCCAGTTCTCTCTCCCACCCAGCCCCAGTCCCAGCCCCAGTCCCAGCCCCAGTCCCAGCCCCAGTCCCAGCCCCAGTCCCATCCCCGCTACCACTCCGACTCTCCCTCTCAGAGAGTCCCCTTGTCCTTCAACCTCCAGACTGCAACCCTGCGACCCCGTTACCATGGAAGCAGGCCTGGGGCCTTCTCCCTGGCAGAGGTTCACCAGGAGCTGCAGATGTTACAGAGACAGCTGGGAGAAACTGAGCGTGCGTCACTCTGCACCCGTGTGTTTGTAGCATGGAGTGGTTCAATTTGTCTCTCTTTAACACATCATGTAATTAGATTGAGGTTATACACTCTAAAATGGACCCTATTTTAGTAATAGTGTAATTTGGCATGGGGATACTAGAAGTAGTATGGCAAGATGAACACAGGATTTAAGGTCCAGATACATTGATTGACTCACATACGTTTGCATTGATTACCTGTGTGTACACTAAGTGAGTTTCATATTCAAAGCTTTGTCTCCTGGCAGTAATGCCCTCTTTCAGACTAGCATGCTAACCCAGCGCCCATCAAGTTCTTCCTCTGAACTCTGTCTCCTGGCAATAATGTCAGGGGGACTGCATGTGTAATGTACTGTTGAGATCCAGACTAGCGTTAACTAAATGTGTGAGTGTGCGTGCTAACTTGTGCATGCTAACCGACCACTCATCAGGCCTCTTAATCTGAATGGGTAGGACGTGTGACAGTGTTGTCTCTAGCGGCTCTCTGAACACAGAGAGAGAGGAGGGAGGGAGGGAGGGAGGGAGGGAGGGAGGGAAAGATAGGGAGGAGAAGAGAGAGTGACGGAAGAGAGGAATGAAAGAGAGAGAGAGAGAGACGGAGAAGAGGAATGAAAGAGAGAGAGACGGAAAAGAGGGAGGGAAGAGGAGAAGAGATAGAAGAGAGAGAGGAGACGGAAGAGAGGAATGAGAGAGAGAGAGACGGAAGAGAGGAATGAAAGAGAGAGAGACGGAAAAGAGGGAGGGAAGAGAGAGAGAGAATAGC
>NC_036856.1:38548944-38557405 GCF_002910315.2 Salvelinus sp. IW2-2015 | reverse complement strand
TGACGCGCACCGCACGCACACGCACACACAACACACACACACACACACACACACACACACACACACACACACACACACACACACACACACACACACACACACACACACACACACTTGTAATGCATGACCAACAGTTCACACCTCATCTGTAATTTTATCATTCCTCATCTCTCTTTTATTTCAGATTCTCACTGTAACAGTGTCCCCATGTCACCACCCCTCCATCCCTCCTTCCCACCGTTCATCTCACGGACACCAGTCCTCCATCAGCTGTCCCAGCCTGCAGCGGTCAGCGGCCACACAGACACAGACAGGTAGGCAGACAGACAGGGAGAGGGGGGGAGTGGAAGTGACTGTTATTCAACACATTGTTTCTAAAGTCAGTTTCGCTGTATCCACATACTGTACTTGTCATATCATGTCCAGACATTGAAGTGTTTTCTTCCTCATACATCATTCCCTCTCTCATACTCTTTCTGTACCCCTGTTCTCTCTCTTCTTCTCTGTCCTCTGTTCTTCTCTCTGTCTCTGTTCTTTCTCTTGTCTCTCTCTGTCCTCCTCTTCTTCTCTGCCCTCGTCTTTCTTCTCTCTGTCCTCTTTCTTCTTTGTCCTCTCTTCTCTCTGTCCTCTCTTCTTCTTCTGTTCCTCTCTTCTCTTCCTCTCTTCTTCTCTCTGCCTCCTCTTCTTTCTTCTCTCTTTCTTCTCTCTGTCCTCTCTTCTTCTCTCTGTCCCTCGTCTTCTCTCTCTGCCTCTCTCTCTCTCTCTGTCCTCTCTCTTCTCTCTTCCTCTCTTCTTCTCTTCTGTCCTCTCTTTTCTCTCTTCTTCTTCTTCTCTCTGTCTTCTTCTTCTCTCTTCCTTCTGTTCTCTCTCTGTCCTCTTTCTTCTTCTGTCCTCTCTTCTTCTCTTGTCCTCTCTTCTTCTCTGTTCTCTTCTTCTCTTTGTCTCTCTTCTTCCTCTTCTGTCCTCTCTTCTTCTCTCTGTCCTCTTTCTTCTCTCTGTCCTCTCTCTCTTCTTCTTCTCTCTGTTCTCTTCTTCTTCTCTGTCCTCTCTTCTTCTTCTTCTGTCCTCTCTTCTTCTTCTTGTCTCTCTTTCTTCTTCTTCCTCTGTCTCTCTTCTTCTCTCTGTCCTCTCTTCTTCTTCTCTCTGTCTTCTCTTCTCTCTTCTCTCTCGTCCTCTCTTTCCTTCTTCTTCTCCTCTCTTTTCTATCTGTCTCTCTCTTCTCTCAGAGAGAGATGGAGGAGAGGGTGCCAAGTATAGTTGAGCAGGAGTTGATTTGCTGTAGTCTATCTCATGGCTTTGGGCTAACTGATTCTATGCTCTCCTAATTATCACAAATCTTGCTGCTGTGATGGCACACTGTGATATTTCAACCAATAGATATGGGAGTTTATCAAAATTGGATTTTGTTTTCAAATTCTTTGTGGGTCTGTGTAATCTGAGGGAAATCTGTGTCTGTAATATGGTCATACATTTGGCAGGAGGTCAGGAAGTGCAGCTCAGTTTCCAMCTCATTTTGTGGGCAGTGTGCACATAGCCTGTCTTTTCTTGAGAGCCAAGTCTGCCTACGGCAACCTTTCTCAATAGCAAGGCTATGCTCACTGAGTCTGTACATAGTCAAAGCCTTCATAAATTTTGGTTCAGTCACAGTGGTCAGGTATTCTGCCACTGTGTTCTCTCTCTTTAGGGCCAAATAGCATTCTAGTTTGCKCTGTTTTTTTGTAAATTCTTTCCAGTGTGTCAAGTAATTATCTTTTTGTTTTCTCATGATTTGGTTGGGTCTAAYTGTGTTGCTGTCCTGGGGCTCTGTTCACAAACACAAACATATCCCACAGAGCCCCAGGACCAGCTTGCTTAGAGGGCTCTTCTTCAGGTTGACCTCTCTGTAGGTGATGGCTTTTTTATGGAAGGTTTGGGAATCACTTCCTTTTAGGTGGTTGGAGAATTTAACGTCTCTTTTCTGGATTTTGATAATTAGCGGGTATCGGCATAATTCTGCTCTGCATGCATTATTTGGTGTTTTACGTTGTACACAGAGGATAATTTGCAGAATTCTGCATGCAGAGTCTCAATTTGGTGTTTGTCCCATTTTGTGAATTATTGGTTGGTGAGCGGACCACAGACCTCACAACCATAAAGGGAAATGGGTTCTAAGTATTTTTTAGCCAGATCCTAATTGGTATGTCGAATTTGATGTTCCTTTTGATGGCATAGAAGGCCCTTCTTGCCTTGTCTCTCAGATTGTTCACAGCTTTGTGGAAGTTACCTGTGGCCCTGATGTTTAGGCCGAGGTATGTATAGTTTTTTGTGTGCTCTAGGGCAATGGTGTCTAGATGGAATTTTATATTTGTGGTCCTGGCAAACTGGACCTTTTTTTTGCACCATTATTTTTGTCTTACTGAGATTTACTGTCAGGGCCCAGGTCTGACAGAATCTGTGCAGAAGATAAGGTGCTACTGTAGGCCCTCCTTGGTTGGGGACCGAAGCACCAGATCATCAGCAAACAGTAGACATTTTACTTCAGATTCTAGTAGGGTGAGGCCAGGTGCTGCAGACTGTTCTAGTGCCCTGGCCAATTCGTTGATATATACGTTGAAGGGGGTGGGGCTTAAGCTGCATCCCTGTCTCACCCCCCGGCCATGTGGAAAGAAATGTTTGTTTTTTGCCAATTTGAAYTGCACACTTGTTGTTTGTGTACATGGATTTGATAATGTCTTGTGTTTTTCCCCCAACACTACTTTACATCAATTTGTATAGCAGGCCCTCATGCCAAATTGAGTCGAAAGCTTTTTTGAAATCAACAAAGCATGAGAAGACTTTGCCTTGGTTTTGGTTAGTTTGTTTGTCAATTAGGGTGTGCAGGGTGAGTACGTGGTCTGTCGTACGGTAATTTGGTATAAAGCCAATTTGACATTTTCTCAGTACATTGTTTTCGCTGAGGAAATGTATGAGTGTGCTATTAATGATAATGCAGAGGATTTTCCCAAGGTTGATGTTGACGCATATCCCATGGTAGTTATTGGGGTCAAATGTGTCTCCACTTTTGTGGATTTGGGTGATCAGTCCTTGGTTCCAAATATTGGGCAACATGCCAGAGCTGAGGATGATGTAAAAGAGTTTAAGTTTAGTCAATTGGAATTTGTGGTCTGTATATTTTATAATTTAATTTAGGATACCATCAACCCCACAGGCGTTTTTTGGTTGGTGGGTTTGTATTTTGTCCTGTAGTTCATTCAATATAATTGGATAATCCAGTGGGTTCTGGTAGTCTTTAGAAGTTGATTCTAAGATTTGAATTTGATCATGTRTATGTTTTTTGCTGTTTGTTCTTTGTTATTGGGCCAAAAAGATGGAGAAGTGGTTTATCCATACATCTCTATTTTGGATAGATCACTCTTGTGTTGTTGTTTGTTTAGTGTTTTCCAATTTTCCCAGAAGTGGTTAGTCTATGGATTCTTCAATGACATTGAGCTGATTTCTGATGTGTTGTTCCTTCTTTTTCCGTAGTGTATTTCTGTATTGTTTTAGTGATTCACCATAGTGAAGGCGTAGGCTCAGGTTTTCTGGGCCTCTATGTTTTTGGATAGGTTTCTCAATTTCTTTCTTAGGTTTTTGCATTCTTCATCAAACCATGTGTCATTGTTGTTCATTTTCTTAGGTTGTCTGCTTGACATTTTTAGATTTGATAGGGAAGCTGAGAGGTCAAATATACTGTTTAGGTTTTCTACTGTCAAGTTTACACCTTCACTATTACAGTGACCATTTTGTCCAGGGAATTGTCTAGAAGGGACTGAATTTGTTGTTGCCTAATTGTTTTTTGGTAGATTTCCACACTACTTTCCTTCCATCTATAGCATGTCTTAATAATATTCAGTTCCTTTGGCTTTGATGATTGAGCATAGCTCTGTTCAAGTGGAGTGTGATTTTGCTGTGATCTGATAGGGGTGTCAGTGGACTGACTGTGAACGCTCTAAGAGACTCTGTGTTGAGGTCAGTAATAAAGTAGTCTACAGAACTACTGCCAAGAGATGAACTATAGGTGTACCTACCAAAGGAGTCCCCTCGAARCCTACCATTGACTATGTACATACCCAGTGTCCGACAGAGCTGCAGGCATTGTGACCCGCTTTTGTTGGTTATGTTGTCGTAGTTGTGTCTAGGGGGGCATATGGGGGAGGGAATGCTGCCACCTCCAGGTAGGTGTTTGTCCCCCTGTGTGCTGAGGGTGTCAGGTTCTTGTCCAGGTCTGGCATTTAGGTTGCCACAGACTAGTATATGTCCCTGAGCCTGGAAATTGTTGATCTCCCCCTCTAGGATGGAGCAGCTGTCATCGTTAAAGTATGGGGATTCTATTTCGGGGGATATAGGTAGCACACATGAGGACATTTTTCTCTGTTGAGATCATTTTCTTATTAATTTCTAGCCAGATGTAAACTGTTCCTGTTTTGACTAATTTAGTAGAGTGGGCTAGGTCTGCTCTATACCAAATTAGCATACCCCCTGCGTCTCTTCCCTGTTTCACACCTGGTAGTTTAGTTTGGTGGATGGGACTACCAGCTCTCTGTAACCTAGATCTGCTTCATACCATGTTTCTTGTAGGATGATTGTAGAGCATACAGGTCGCAGTGGTGGGTAGTATATGGGGCTATATGGGGCTTTGGTGACAAAACGGATGGCACTGTGATAGACTACATCTAATTTTCTGAGTAGAGTGTTGGAGATTATTTTGTAAATTACCTAGCCGAAGTCAAGGATTGGTAGGATAGTCCGCTTTACGAGGGTATGTTTAGCAGCATGAGTGAAGGAGGCTTTGTTGCGAAATAGGAAGCCGATTCTAGATTTAATTTTGGATTGGAGATGCTTAATGTGAGTCTGGAAGGAGAGTTTACAGTCTAACCAGACACCTAGGTATTTGTAGTTGTCCACATATTCTAAGTCAGAACCGTCCAGAGTAGTGATGCTAGTTGRGCGAGTGGGTGCGGGCAGCGATCGGTTGAAGAGCATGTATTTAGTTTTACTAGCATTTAAGAGCAGTTGGAGTCCACGGAGGGAGAGTTGTATGGCATTGAAGCTCGGGAACGGGGGCAGTATTGAGTAGCTTGGATGAATAAGGTGCCCAGAGTAAACTGCCTGCTACTCAGGCCCAAAAGCCTATGCATATAATTAGTAGATTTGGATAGAAAACACTCTGAAGTTTCTAAAACTGTTTGAATGATGTCTGTGAGTATAACAGAACTCATTATAGCAGGCCAAAACCTGAGAAAAAATCCAACCAGGAAGTGGGAAATCTGAGGTTTGTAGTTTTTCAAGTGATTGCCTATCCAATATACAGTGTCTATTGGGTCATATTGCACTTCCTAAGGCTTCCACTAGATGTCAACAGTCTTCAGAACTTTGTTTCAGGCTTCTACTATGAAGGGGGAGCGAATAAGAACTGTTTGAACCAGGGGTCTGGCAGAAAGCCATTAGTTTAGTCGCGCATGAGCTCTGTTCCTTTTCATTTCTACAGACAAAGGAATTGTCTGCTGTTGAATATTATTGAAGATTTATGATAAAACCATCCTAAAGATTGATTCTATACATCGTTTGACATGTTTCTACGAACGTTAATGGAACTTTTTTGACTTTTCGTCTGACCTAGTGCATTTGGATTACTGGACTAAACGCGCAAACAAAAAGGAGACATTTGGACATAAATTATGGACTTTATCGAACAAAACAAACATTTATTGTGGAACGGGATTCCTGGGAGTGGCATTCCGATGAAGATCATCAAAGGTAAGTGAATATTTATAACGCTATTTCTGAGTTTTGTGACACCGCTCCTTGCTTGGAAAATGGCTGTATGGTTTTCTGTGGCTAGGCGCTGACCTAACATAATTGCATGGTGTGCTTTTACCGTAAAACGTTTTTGAAATGTGACACAGCTTTGCATTAAGGAGAAGTTTATCTTTAATTGTATGTTTAACACTTGTATCTTTTAGCAATGTTTATGATGAGTATTTCTGTAATTTGATGTGGCTCTCTGCACTTTCATCGGATTTGTTTGAGACAATGACTTTCTGAACATAACGCACCAATTTCAAATGAGGTTTTTGGACATGAGATGAACTTTATCGAACAAAACACACATTTATTTTCTAACATGGTGGTCCTGGGAGTGCTATCTGGTGAAGATAATCAAAGGTTAGTGATTAATTTTAACGCTATTTCTGTCTTTTGTGACACCTCTTCCTTCTCTGGAAAATGGCTGTATGGTTTTCTGTGGCTAGGCGCTGCCTAACATAATCGCAAGGTGTGCTTTCGCCGTAAAGCTTTTTGAAATCAGACACTGTGGCTGGATTAACAAGAAGTTTATCTTTAAAATGGTGTATAATACTTGTATGTTTGAGGAGTTTTAATTATGAGATTTCTGTTGTTTTGAATTTGGCGCCCTGCAATTTCACTGGGCAATTAGCGAGGTCCCCACGCTAGCGTCCCACATATCCCAGAGAAGTTAAACAAAGTTAGGGAGGAGGCTTCTGATGTTAACATGCATGAAACCAAGGCTTTTACGTTACAGAAGTCAACAAATGGTAGCGCCTGGGGAATAAGTGTGGTACTGGGGTCTACAGGCCTGGGTTAACCTCTACATCACCAGAGGACAGAGGAGGAGAAGGATAAGGGGTACGGCTAAAGGCTATAAGAACTTGTCGTCTAGTGCGTTGGAGACAGAGAATAAAAGGAGCAGATTTTCTGGGCGTGGTAATAGATTCAGGGCATAATGTACAGACAAGGGTAGTGTAGGATGTTAGTACAGTGGAGGTAAACCTAGGCGTTGAGTGACGATGAGAAAGGTTTTGTCTCTGGTGGCACCAATTAAGCCAGGTGAGATCTCTGCATGTGTTGGGGTGGGACAAAAGAGCTATCTAAGGCAAGGTGAGCGGGACTGAAGGCCTCTACAGTGAAATTAAACAATAAGGACTAGCCAGACAGGCAGTAGACAAGGCATATTGACATTAGAGAGAGGCATTTTCTATGACTGCCTTGCTGGTTCACCAAACTACTTGCAGACAGATTCAGTGTGTCAAAATCGGAGGGCATTTGTCCGGTCCTCTGGCAGTCTCTATGGGGGTACCACAGGGTTCAATTCTCGGCCGACTCTTTTCTCTGTATACATCAATGATGTTGCTCTTGCTGCGGGCGATTCCCTGATCCACCTCTACGCAGACGACACCATTCTATATACTTCCGGCCCTTCCTTGGACACTGTGCTATCTAACCTCCAAACGAGCTTCAATGCCATACAACACTCCTTCCGTGGCCTCCAACTGCTCTTAACGCTAGTAAAACACAATGCATGCTTTTCAACCGTTCGCTGCCTGCACCCGCACGCCCGACTAGCATACCACCCTGGACGGCTCCGACCTAGAATATGTGGACATCTATAAGTACCTAGGTGTCTGGCTAGACTGCAAACTCTCCTTCCAGACTCATATCAAACATCTCCAATCAAATCAAATCAAGAATCGGCTTTCTATTCCGCAACAAAGCCTCCTTCACTCACGCCGCCAAACTTTACCCTAGTAAAACTGACTATCCTACCGATCCTCGACTTCGCGATGTCATCTACAAAATAGCTTCCAATACTCTACTCAGCAAACTGGATGCAGTTTATCAACAGTGCCATTCATTTTGTTACTAAAGCACCTTTATACGACCCACCACTGCGACCTGTATGCCCTAGTCGGCTGGCCCTCGCTACATGTTCGTCGTCAGACCCACTGGCTCCAGGTCATCTACAAGGCTATGCTAGGTAAAAGTGCCGCCTTATCTCAGTTACACTGTCACGATGGCTACACCCACCCGAGCACGCGCTCCAGCAGGTGTATCCACTGATCATCCCTTAAAGCCAAAACCTCATTGGACGCCTTTCCTTCCAGTTCTCTGCTGCCTGCGACTGGAACGAATTGCAAAATCTCTGAAGTTGGAGACTTTTATCTCCCTCAACAACTTTAAAAATCTGCTATTCGAGCAGCTAACGATCGCTCAGCAGCTGTACAATAGTCCATCTGTAAACTCACCAACCAATTTACCTAACTCACCCCCATACTGCTTTTTATTTCATTTTAGCTCTTTTGACCACAGAGTATCTCTTCTTGCACATGATCATCTGATGATATTTCACTCAGTGTTAATCTGCTAAATTGTAATTATTCGATTTATTGCCTACCTCATGCCTTTTGCACACATTGTATATAGATTCTCTTTTTTTCTACCATGTATTGACTTGTTTATTGTTTACTCCATGTGTAACTCTGTGTTGTCTGTTCACACTGCTATGCTTTATCTTGGCCAGGTCGCAGATTGCAAATGAGAACTTGTTCTCAACTAGCCTACCTGGTTAAATAAAGGTTGAAATAAAAAAAATATATAAAAAAATAAAGCAGTCCAGAGTGGATTGATCGGAATCTCATCTCATTTT
>NC_036856.1:38540763-38548669 GCF_002910315.2 Salvelinus sp. IW2-2015 | reverse complement strand
GTGTTATGACCCTTCTGTTGAGGCTGTGTTAGTGTTTTGAGACTCTGTTGAGGCTGTGTTAGTGTCTTGACTCCCTGTTGAGGTGTGTTGGTGTTCTGACTCTCTATTCTGACTAGACCTTACAGTGTAATACCTGTTGTATTTGGCGCATGTGACAAATACAATTTTATTTAATGACTTATCTATCTCACAACAATCTGCCTGACACACTAACATCCATCCTCCATCTCTCTCCTATCTGTTTATTCATGCTTGGGTTTTTCTTTTTCTTACTGCAGGTTTTTCCGTTCCTTCAGTCAAGCCGTTTTGGTTCCCCATGTCGGCCCACCCCCACCCACAGACAGACCCCTCCAGTTACATGCCCCAGCCTCTGTCCTACCCACACTTCCACCCCGCTGGTCTGAATGCTAGCCTCAATGCTAGCCCTGCCATGAAGGCAGGCGCCAGCCTCCTGGAGAGCAGTGCAATGTGGGACATGGCCTACGGTGCTCGGTCAATGAGAGGTGGCACTGCCAATTTGTCATCAGGGTCGTCAGGTTACCAGTCTTGCACCAGCCTTACAGGTGTGTGTATGAGTTTTAATGAGATTATGTGTGTGTCCTACCCTGTAATGAGTTTACAGGACAGCATGTGTGTGTGTTGTGTGTGTGTGTGTGTGTGTGTGTGTGTGTGTGTGTGTGTGTGTGTGTGTGTGTGTGTGTGTGTGTTGGTGTCCTACCTGTAATGAGTTTACAGGACGCATGTGTTTGAGTCCTGTCTGTGTGTGTGTGTGTGTGTCCTACCTGTAATGAGTTTACAGGACAGCATGTGAGAGCGGATCGTATCACACATATTCCAGGTGATAGTCTGAAGAGCCAATGGCTGATCTTGGAAATTGATATATCATACCATGACATTTTTGTTATTTCCCTATTACTAACTATTAGAGACTATACGGACCAAAACAGCCCTGTTGTGTGTTTATGTACAGGTAACTGCCAAAATAACGGAAACACTTTAGTAAGTGAGGGATACAAAGTATAGTGAAAGCAGGTGCTTCCACACAGGTGTGGATAATTAAGCAATTAACATCCCATCATGCTTAGGGTCATTTATACAAATGCCCAGTTGCCCATTATATTGGGTACCATGGCTAGAAGAAGAGATCTCAGTGACTTTGAAGGAGGAGAGTCTCAAATTAGCATAGGGGGTTTAGTGTGTGTGTGTGTGTGTGTGTGTGTGTGTGTGTGTGTGTGTGTCTCAGTCACCAGATCTCAACCCAATTGAACACTTATGGGAGATTCTGGAGTAGCTCCTGAGACAATGTTTTTCACCACCATCAACAAAACACCAAATGTTAGAATTTCTGTTGGAAGAATGGTGTTGCAGAGTTCCACGGGGTATTGAAGATGTTTCTGGCGGCTCGTGGCCCAACGCCCTGCGTTATATATATACTGTGCAAATGTTTTTTTTATGTTGTGAAATGTCAACGGTATTTTGATGTGTTCCTGTGCAGGTTCTGACCTGATTAAAGAACACCTGAGCGAGATCGGGAGTCTACGTCAACGCCTGGGGGATTCCATCCAGACCAACGACCTCCTCCGACAGCAGCTGGAGGAGGGACTGGTCAACCAAGCCAGAGGTAAATGTATTGACGAGACCACCACCACACCTGCTGTCTCAAACCATGAACATAGATTCTACACACCCAGCTTGGCTACCTATACTAAGTCAATGTTGACAGTCACTGTGTCAAAAAGGCATTAGTGAAATGTACTGGCCCTCCTCTTCTTCCTCATCCTTCTCATCCTCTTCCTCGTCTTCCTCCTTCTCCTCTTCCTCTTTCTCTTCCTCCTCTTCCTCAGGTGCTCCCACCAACATCTACATCCAGGGCTTGGACTCTATCAGCCAGCTGTCCAGTGAGATCAGATTTCTGAAAGTGGAGAACCTCAGCCTGCAGGACCGACTCCAACAGGCCAGCAGAGGTAACCAACCGCTTGGCTCCTAGTACTCTCAAAACTCTCTAATATACTACCCAACATACTATCAATTCTGCTCTATAACTCATTCAGTAGAGCGTTGTGCTTGCAATCCCAAGATAATGACCGCCCGTATGTAAAATGAAAGTCACTTTGGATAAATGTGTTTGCTAAATGACATACTGTATATTACACTGAGAAGAGAATGATGATTGACTGACAGCCGTGGGTGGTATATCAGACCGTATATAATGGATATGACGAAACATATTTTTTTACTGCTCTAATTACGTTGGTAACCAGTTCATAATAGCAATAAGGCATCTCGGGGGTTTGTGGTATATCGTCAATATACCATGGCTCAAGGCTGTATCAAGGCACTCCGCGTTGCGTCGTGCTTATGAACAACCGTTAGCTGTGTTATATTGGCCGTATTCTACACCTCCCCAGGCCTTATTGCTTAATTATACAATGGGTGGGTCTAATCCTGAATGCGGATTGGTTAAAACCGCATGTCCAACTGGTGGCTATACCACAGGCTAAATCTATGACGTTAAAATGCCTACAGTATTTACTCTGTTCCATCTGACTGCGCAAGCCACTGTCTCATCAGCCAGGCAATTTATGAACTTGATCTCCACTATAAAAAGCATCTAGACATCATCTCACATTTCTTTCAATGTTTCAATATTCAAATTCGATCTCCAGCTGTTGCATAGTAATGGACGTGTCGGGTTGAGACAGACAGACAGGCAGCTTTTCTCAGCCAGTCGAAATCATGAATTTGCATAATTTTTCTGGATATTTACAAAGAAATATAAAACATGTCAAATTAAGTGCAGCTAGTTTGCCGTCTTTCCAGCTTCATTTCTGTCTTTATTTGAGTTCCTCTGTACTCTTCCCCCAGACGGGAGTAAGGAGGGGGAGCAGCTGCGCGAGGCGGTGCTGTTGGGCCGTGCCCGTGTGAAGGATGCGGAGTTAGAGACTGAGCGGTGGGCGGAACAGGGCAGGAGGCTGTACACGCAGACACAGGCTCAGACCCTGGAGATCACTCAGCTGAAACAGGACAGGCAGAGCAACCAGGAGACCATCAACAGGTAGGAGGGGTGTGTCTGTGTCTGTGTGCATCTCTGTTGTGTGATTATTGTTTTGTTACATGTGTGTAACTGTGTTGTGTGTGTCTAGGTTGCAGCACGATGTGAATGTCAAGCAGCAGCAGTTGTGTGAGAGCCGTGGCCTGGCCCACTCTCTACAGTATGACCTCCAGATATACCACAGAGAGTGTGGCGTCCCCAAGAACACAAACACAAGTGAGGGGTCCCACTCGGGGGAGTCTGCATCCTTTGACCCCAGGGACCTGCATGTTCAGCTAGGGCAGCAGTTGACTTCTGGGACACGACCTCCTGGAGCCAGGATACACGGTGAGAGAGCGCCACCATGGAAAGCATTCTGGGATAGGGTTAACATGTAACCACTGATTCTACCACAATTATACTGACACAGAACTTTGATGTGTCTGAAATTGCACCCTATTTCCTATATAGTACACTACTTTTGCCCAGAGCCAAGGACAAACGTTGTGCACTTTATAGTCAATAGGACGCCATGCCATTTGAGATTTACCCATAACTAACACTCATTCCCCAATCTTCTTCTCCCGCTCACAGACCCTGCTCTCTCTACCCCTGTCCGAGACACTGGACTCTTCAGCCCTGCTTCCCCTCTCTCCCTCACACTGGAACCCCGGAAGGTTGACTTTTCTCTTGAGGGCCAGGCTCCAGACGGACCCTTCGCAAACCGTAATGGCCACCATGTTGTGGGCCACGTGGATGACTTCAGCGCCCTGCAGCAGAAGATCCTGGAGGGGCGTGTCCTCATTGGAAAGATGGAGGCTGCCCTCCGGGCCACCGCCAACCACGCCCTGCTGGAGCTCAGCCTGGACAAGGTGAGAGGTCAGGGGTCAGTTAGCCCAGGGGTTTTCAAACCTATCCTTGGGGACCCCCAGCTGTTCCATGTACACTACCGTTCAAAAGTTTGGGGTCACTTAGAAATGTCCTTGTTTTTGAAAGAAAAACACATTTTTAGTCCATTAAAATGACATCAAATTGATCAGAAATACAGTGTAGATATTGTTAGTTGAGCTGGTTTTTAATCCTTAGTTAGTGTTGTCTACAGTATAGCTAGTTGAGCTGGTTTCATCTTAGTAGTGTTGTCTACAGTATAGCTAGTTGAGCTGGTTTCATCTAGTAGTGTTTGTCTACAGTATAGTAGTTGAGCTGGTTTCATCTAGTAGTGTTGTCTACAGTATAGCTAGTTGAGCTGGTTTCATCTTAGTAGTGTTGTCTACAGTATAGCTAGTTGAGCTGGTTTCATCTAGTTGTGTTGTCTACAGTACAGCTAGTTGAGCTGGTTTCATCTAGTAGTGTTGTCTACAGTATAGCTATGTTGAGCTGGTTTCATCTTAGTAGTGTTGTCTACAGTATAGCTAGTTGAGCTGGTTCATCTAGTAGTGTTGTCTACAGTAATAGCTAGTTGAGCTGGTTTCATCTAGTAGTGTTGTCTACAGTATAGCTCGTTGAGCTGGTTTCATCTAGTAGTGTTGTCTACAGTATAGCTTAGTTGAGCTGGTTTCATCTAGTAGTGTTGTCTACAGTATAGCTAGTTGAGCTGGTTTCATCTTAGTAGTGTTGTCTACAGTATAGCTAGTTGAGCTGGTTTTATCTAGTAGTGTTTTACAGTATAGCTAGTTGAGCTGGTTTTATCTAGTAGTGTTGTTCTACAGTATAGCAAGTTGAGCTGGTTTCATCTAGTAGTGTTGTCTACAGTATAACTAGTTGAGCTGGTTTCATCTAGTAGTGTTGTCTACAGTATAGCTAGTTGAGCTGGTTTCATCTTAGTAGTGTTGTCTACAGTATAGCTAGTTGAGCTGGTTTCATCTAGTAGTGTTGTCTACAGTATAGCTAGTTGAGCTGGTTTCATCTAGTAGTGTTGTCTACAGTATAGTCGTTGAGCTGGTTTCATCTAGTAGTGTTGTCTACAGTATAGCTAGTTGAGCTGGTTTCATCTAGTAGTGTTGGTCTACAGTATAGCTAGTTGAGCTGGTTTCATCTAGTAGTGTTGTCTACAGTATAGCTAGTTGAGCTGGTTTCATCTAGTAGTGTTGTCTACAGTATAGCTAGTTGAGCTGGTTTCATCTAGTAGTGTTGTCTACAGTATAGCTAGTTGAGCTGGTTTCATCTAGTAGTGTTGTCTACAGTATAGCTATTGAGCTGGTTTCATCTTAGTAGTGTTGTCTACAGTATAGCTAGTTGACTGGTTTCATCTAGTAGTGTTGTCTACAGTATAGCTAGTTGAGCTGGTTTCATCTTAGTTATGTTGTCTACAGTATAGCTAGTTGAGCTGGTTTCATCTAGTAGTGTTGTCTACAGTATACTAGTTGAGCTGGTTTCATCTAGTAGTGTTGTCTACAGTATAGCTAGTTGAGCTGGTTTCATCTAGTAGTGTTTTGTCTACAGTATAGCTAGTTAGCTGGTTTCATCTAGTAGTGTTGTCTACAGTATAGCTAGTTCAGCTGGTTTCATCTAGTAGTGTTGTCTACAGTATAGCTAGTTGAGCTGGTTTCATCTAGTAGTGTTGTCTACAGTATAACTAGTTTGAGCTGGTTTCATCTAGTAGTGTTGTCTACAGTATAGCTAGTTGAGCTGGTTTCATCTTAGTAGTGTTGTCTACAGTATAGCTAGTTGAGCTGGTTTCATCTATAGTGTTGTCTACAGTATAGCTAGTTGAGCTGGTTTCATCTAGTAGTGTTGTCTACAGTATAGCTAGTTGAGCTGGTTTCATCTTAGTAGTGTTGTCTACAGTATAGCTAGTTGAGCTGGTTTCATCTAGTAGTGTGTTCTACAGTATAGCTAGTTGAGCTGGTTTCATCTAGTATTGTTGTCTACAGTATAGCTAGTTGAGGCTGGTTTATCTTAGTAGTGTTGTCTTACAGTAAGCTAGTTGAGCTGGTTTCATCTAGTAGTGTTGTCTACAGTATAGCTAGTTGAGCTGGTTTCATCTAGTAGTGTTGTCTACAGTATAGCTAGTTGAGCTGGTTTCATCTAGTAGTGTTGTCTACAGTATAGCTAGTTGAGCTGGTTTCATCTAGTAGTGTTGTCTACAGTATAGCTAGTTGAGCTGGTTTCATCTAGTAGTGTTGTCTACAGTACAGCTAGTTGAGCTGGTTTCATCTAGTAGTGTTGTCTACAGTATAGCTAGTTGAGCTGGTTTCATCTAGTAGTGTTGTCTACAGTACAGCTAGTTGAGCTGGCTTCATCTAGTAGTGTTGTCTACAGTATAGCTAGTTGAGCTGGTTTTATCTAGTAGTGTTGTTACAGTATAGCTAGTTGAGCTGGTTCATTATTAGTTTGTTGTCTACAGTATAGCTAGTTGAGCTGGTTTCATCTAGTAGTGTTGTCTACAGTATAAGCTAGTTGAGCTGGTTTCATCTAGTAGTGTTGTCTACAGTATAGCTAGTTGAGCTGGTTTCATCTAGTAGTGTTGTCTACAGTATAGCTAGTTGAGCTGGTTTCATATTAGTTGTTGTCTACAGTATAGCTAGTTGAGCTGGTTTCATCTAGTAGTGTTGTCTACAGTATAGCTAGTTGAGCTGGTTTCATCTAGTAGTGTTGTCTACAGTATAACTAGTTGAGCTGGTTTCATCTAGTAGTGTTGTCTACAGTATAGCTAGTTGAGCTGGTTTCATCTAGTAGTGTTGTCTACAGTATACTAGTTGAGCTGGTTTCATCTAGTAGTGTTGTCTACAGTATAGCTAGTTGAGCTGGTTTCATCTAGTAGTGTTGTCTACAGTATAGCTAGTTGAGCTGGTTTCATCTAGTAGTGTTGTCTACAGTATACTAGTTGAGCTGGTTTCATCTAGTAGTGTTGTCTACAGTATAGCTAGTTGAAGCTGGTTTCATTCTAGTAGTGTTGTCTACAGTATAGCTAGTTGAGCTGGTTTCATTCTAGTAGTGTTGTCTACAGTATAGCTAGTTGAGCTGGTTTCATCTTAGTATGTTGTCTACAGTATAGCTAGTTGAGCTGGTTTCATCTAGTAGTGTTGTCTACAGTATAGCTAGTTGAGCTGGTTCATCTAGTAGTGTTGTCTACAGTATAGCTAGTTGAGCTGGTTTCATCTAGTATGTTTGTCTACAGTATAGCTAGTTGAGCTGGTTTCATCTAGTAGTGTTGTCTACAGTATAGCTAGTTGAGCTGGTTTCATCTAGTAGTGTTGTCTACAGTATAGCTAGTTGAGCTGGTTTATCTAGTAGTGTTGTCTACAGTATAGCTAGTTTGAGCTGGTTTCATCTAGTAGTGTTGTCTACAGTATAGCTAGTTGAGCTGGTTTCATCTAGTAGTGTTGTCTACAGTTATAGCTAGTTGAGCTTGGTTCATCTAGTAGTGTTGTCTACAGTATAGCTAGTTGAGCTGGTTTCATCTAGTAGTGTTGTCTACAGTATAGCTAGTTGAGCTGGTTTCATCTAGTAGTGTTGTCTACAGTTAGCTAGTTGAGCTAGTTTCATCTAGTATGTTTGTCTACAGTATAGCTAGTTGAGCTGGTTTCATCTAGTAGTGTTGTCTACAGTATAGCTAGTTGAGCTGGTTTCATCTAGTAGTGTTGTCTACAGTATAGCTAGTTGAGCTGGTTTCATCTAGTAGTGTTGTCTACAGTATAGCTAGTTGAGCTGGTTTCATATTAGTTGTGTTGCTACAAGTATAGCTAGTTGAGCTGGTTTCATCTAGTAGTGTTGTCTACAGTATAGCTAGTTGAGCTGGTTCATCTTAGTAGTGTTGTCTACAGTATAGCTAGTTGAGCTGGTTTCATCTAGTAGTGTTGTCTACAGTATAGCTAGTTGAGCTGGTTTCATCTAGTAGTGTTGTCTACAGTATAGCTAGTTGAGCTGGTTTTC
>NC_036856.1:38509386-38539204 GCF_002910315.2 Salvelinus sp. IW2-2015 | reverse complement strand
CTTAATGCTCTTAATCTACTTCTTAAGAAAAATCCCTGTTAGGTATTCCATCTCCTTTACCCCTTTCTCTCTCACCCGGCCTCCTCTCACATGCACTCTCTATAATTGTCTCTCTATCTCCCTCTATTTGGCTCCATCTCTCGCTCTTCCTTGAGTTATTCCAGGAGAACGAGCAGAGAATGTCCTCSCTTGGCCTCACTTCTTTCCCCTCCTCCTCCTCCTCTTCCTCCCATCCCTGGGTTGGTAAAGGTACGACTCCCTGGCATGCTGTGCCTGTCAGTGTGCCTGTATCAGCATCCAGTAATCCACCCTGCCTATCTTTAAAGGCCCAAATGCAGCTGTTTTTATCTCAATATCAAATTGTTTCTGAGTAACAATGATGTACCTTACTATAATTGTTTTCCATTTAAATGGTCAACAACAAAAAAACTTTCTCAATCATTAATTTTGCTAACCTGTCTGGGAGTGGWCTGAATAAGAGGCCTAATTGGAGGGGTCTATTGMGAGTGATATGTAACCTGAAAATGACCTGTAATTGGCAGCGAGGTTTGGAACTGTCTTTGTTATTTGTATATAAACTTATACAGCCTGGTGATGTCACCAGGCGAGCCAAAACTCCACTCATTTAAAAACTGCAGATTAGAAGGTCCTGTGTGAAATACCACTGATCACCTTTTTGCACACTTTTACAGTGTTCACTTCATCAGCTGTTGTACAATTTAGAAAACACAGGAAACTGAATTTTGACGGCACTGGGCCTTTAACCAGCTTCCTTCATAGAGTAGGAGACCTACTAGSATTAAATCAAATCAAAATCAAATCAAATGTATTTATATAGCCCTTCTTATATCAGCTGATATCTCAAAGTGCTGTACAGAAACCCAGCCTAAAACCCCAAACAGCAAGCAATGCAGGTGTAGAAGTGGCCAGGAAAAACTACCTAAAAAGGCCAAAACCTAGGAAGAAACCAAGAGAGGAACCAGGCTATGAGGGGTGGCCAGTCCTCTTCTGGCTGTGCCGGGTGGAGATTATAACAGAACATGGCCAAGATGTTCAAATGTTCATAAATGACCAGCATGGTCAAATAATAATAATCACAGTAGTTGTCGAGGGTGCAGCAAGTCAGCACCTCAGGAGTAAATGTCAGTTGGCTTTTCATAGCCGATCATTAAGAGTATCTCTACCGCTCCTGCTGTCTCTAGAGGTTGAAAACAGCAGGTCTGGGACAGGTAGTACATCCGGTGAACAGGTCAGGGTTCCATAGCCGCAGGCAGAACAGTTGAAACTGGAGCAGCAGCACGGCCAGGTGGACTGGGGACAGCAAGGAGTCATCATGCCAGGTAGTCCTGAGGCATGGTCCTAGAGCTCAGGTCCTCCGAGAGAGAGAAAGAGAGAATTAGAGAATTAGAGAGAGCATACTTAAATTCACACAGGACACTGGATAAGACAGAAGAAGTACTCCAGGTATAACAAACTGACCCTAGCCCCCCGACACATAAACTACTGCAGCATAAATATTAAACAGCAATGCATGATCCCGTCTTTGACGCAATCACTTGGTTAAACATTTTTATTTTGTAATACCATTGTACATATAACATTTTCTAACACCTACTTATTGGGATCATACTTGTTGTAGGCCTACCATCAGCAGATTTTAGTGACCTTACTTGAATGTGTGTGTGTGTGTGGTGTGTGTGTGTGTGGTGTGTGTGTGTGTGTGTGTGTGTGTGTGTGGTGTGTGTGTGTGTGTTAAATTGACTCTGTTTAGGTTAGAGTGGAAATAAATAAGCATGTGAAGACAATTTGAGGTAATCATTGATGGAGTGATTTCATTGTCTTACGTCAGATGACTTATGTCATGTGGATTCATTGCGTTATGACATTACATAGTAACATGAAATATATACTTATATACAGTACCAATCAAAAGTGTGGACACACCTACTCATTCAAGGGTTTTTCTTTATTTTTACTATTTTCTACATTCTAGAATAATAGTGAAGACATCAAAACTATTAACTAACACATGGAATCATGTAGTAACCAAAAAAGTGTTAAACAAATCAAGATGTATTTTATATTTAAGATTCTTCAAAGTAGCCACCCTTTGCCTTGATGACAGCTTTGCACACTCTTGGCATTCTCTCAACCAGCTTCATGATCATCCTTTCACCTTCTTTGCATCTCACAAAGACACGGAGGTTGGAGCCAAAAATCTCAAATTTGGACTCATCAGACCAAAMAACAGATTTCCACCAGTCTAATGTTCATTGCTTGTGTTTCTTGGCCCAAGCAAGTCTTCTTCTTATTGGTGTCCTTTAGTAGTGGTTTCTTTGTAGCAATTCGACAAGAAGGCCTGTTGATGTTGAGATGTGTCTGTTACTTGAACTCTGTGAAGCATTTATTTGGCTGCAATTTCTGAGGCTGGTGACTCTAATGAACTTATCTGCAGGAGAGGTAACTCTGGGTCTTCCTTTCCTGTGGCAGTCCTCATGAGAGKCAGTTTCGTCATAGCGCTTGATGGTTTTTGCAAACTTMAAAAGTTCTTGAAATATTACGGATTGACTGACTTTCATGCCTTAAAGTAATGATGGACTGTCATTTCTCTTTGCTTATTTGAGCTGTTCTTGCCATAATATGGACTCGGTATTTTACKAAATAGGGCTATCTTCTGTATACCACCCCTACCTTGTCACAATACAACTGATTGGCTTAAATGCATTAAGAAGGAAAGAAATTCCACAAATTGACTTTTAACAAGGCACACCTGTTAATTGAAATGCATTCCAGGTGACTACCTCATGACGCTGGTTGAGAGAATGACAAGAGTGTGCAAAGCTGTCATCAACGCAAAGGGTGGCTGCTTTGAAGAATCTCAAATATAAAATATATTTTGATTTGTTTAGAACTTTTTTACAATGAAGAAAATAGTAAAAATAAAGAAAAACRCTTGAATGAGTAGGTGTGTCCAAACTTTGACTGGTACTGTATATTTACTGTAAGAATGCTGACCCGTCCATCCTCTTTTGCCTCATCCTTCCACCCAGGTGAAAACCCAAGAGGCTTCTGTGAGCTCACCCAGTCTGCTGGTGGGGGTATCGTGAAACCCCAGATCCAGGCTCCATAATCCAGGACCCCTACAGTCCTGTGGCCTAATACCCAGGGTCTGACCCATGTGGTTGACGTACCGCGTTCCCTACAGGCAGCTTCTTTGTGATGCACCAGCTCCAACTTCCGCCTAATACTGGGAGACAGGATACTTCCTGTTGAAACACGGGACATAATCTCAGGTTTCTGGTTAAATAAGGAGAACACTTTAGTTGAGGGGAGACTGTCTGATAGTCAGTAGGGGTTCAGCCAGGTGCTCTTTGTGATGCTCTTTTATGCCAAGCGGAACAGTGATTAATGAATGTTGACGACTGTCTTATGTCAGGTGTTATGTATAGCTCATGTAGGTGTTACGAAGGTACCTCAACTGAAGTGTTTCCCCTATTTTACCTGAGACATATATTATGTTTTGAGCTCTATATGAAACCTCTTCAAGGATCCTATGACAATCAACCTTGAACAAGCCAGGAATAGAGGCTTTTAAAAAGCCAAACTAGACTAAAGTGCTTCCTTTTTGCTTCTAACAAGGCAAGTTTGTAAGTGTGTGTATGTGTAAAGTAGTTGCATGTTGTTTGAGGGGYAAAAAAGCCATATTTATAGATGTTAGATACCCTGTTTCGTACGATACTTCTTCTGCCATTGAAATGGTCTGTTACTGATGTCACAAGATGTAAACACTATTCAGATTTTAAAGATCCTATGGATGGGTTGACCCTAGAACTGTCTTCCTGCTGAACTGCTCGAACCTGTAACCATACTAAAGATGTAAAGATTGTTCCCAGCTTTAAATCTAGTCTCTCGACCTAAGTCCTTAAAGCAGGCGGCATACTGCTGCCAGCTGCAATACATTCAACTATGACCTGCTGATGTATTCCAATGACCTATTTAAGAAAGTGACAGGAGCATTTGGTGCTTGGTCCAAAATAAGTTGTAATTTTTAAAATGTTTGATTTTAAACAMAAATGCCTCGGAGGCGAATGGACCACACAATGTTTTTTTCTCCAAATTTGTAAAGTTGTTTTAATTTGGGCTAACATTTAAACCCTTCTAAGACAAAAAAAATGTCAATATTATTTTGATTTGATTTTTTTTATTCTGTTATGGTAACCATAGATGTTATTTTCTATTAACAAAATCTGTGACAATCATCAGCAGGATATGTGAAAACTTGGTTTCTTACACTGAGATATGCAAAGCTGTATCTGTATAAGATGTACTGTATGTACATAATGGCAGGGGCGTACATTAAAACAGCTTTTTTTGTGTCAGGAAGAGAAGGTCAGGGGCTGAAATAATTTTTTATGCATGTGTAATATATCAAATCCAATTTTATTTGTCGAATACCGTGAAATGCTTACTTACAAGCCCTTGTTGTTTTAGGGAGAAGCTTTTCAATAAAACGGGACTAAAATATGAATGATGTTTGTTCTTGGAAGATTTCTATAAATGTTGAAAACATATCTACGTTTTTTTTACACACACACAGTCATTTGAAGTGCTCAAGTTAGAATATTTACCCATTTCAACCACGAGATGGCAGCAGACACCAACTCCTTCGCTCATCTACACTAGGGTCTCATGCCACGCGCTGCATGTTTATATTCAGTGCGTGCACCTTGTCTAGTTTACATATGGAAAGCTGATTACAGGTCAGATTTTAATTACTTTCAAATGTATTGAATTCTGGCAACTTGAAGACATGCTGAACCTAGATCAGTGGTATAGGAGCAGGAGGCACTGCAGTTGAAACGTGAGAGGAGATTCAGGAAGCGAATCGTGACTGCACAGTCCGCACACAGTCACAGATCACACCGGCGACGATGGAAGACTGACAATTTGAAAGAGAGGGCGAGGACAACCGATCGAGAGACATTCGTGAATAATAATACAATTTACTTTACATTAAGTTGGATGGAAGAAACTCGAGCATTTCTGCTACGTCACCTGTCAAGAAATAATGCCAAGTGTTACAATGACAAGGTGTCTTTTGCAGGTAACGTTAGCTAGCTACGAAGCTGGCTTAGCTTGATTCTAGCTAACCATCCATCCAGGTCTGTCTGATAGCGAAGTCACAGGGGTGCGTGGAGTTCGAAAAATGTAATATCGTTTTTGATGTACTGGTAATTGTACGACCTCGCCTTTAATTTTTGTTCGCTCGATACCCTTGCTAGTTAGGTTTTTCAGCTAGCTAGCTAGCCAGTAAGCTACATAAAGGTGGCGCGTAAAATGCAGTAGCCAGGAAAAAGATAACTACGTTAACTAGAGAGCTAGCTAGCTAGCTAGCTAGCTTGTAACTACAGCAACCAAGCGACTGACAACCTGTCAATATAGTTGTGACATTACTGCAGTTGCCGAGGATCATTTAGTCTGTTTGTTCCAACAAGTTAATTTGAACGGGGATTTATTTCTACGGTCGGATTTGGCACCAGTTGGACTTGCTGAACACATCACAGCAGCAGGAGATATGAATTTCAAGTTTCCAAAGGAAATGCGAGGAAGACGTCAATACAGTTAGCTGGCTAGCCTAGCATAAATTAGCTAAGCAGAGTCAGATATCTGTGAAACACATTTATTTTTGTCATAATTTTTTCCACGTGAGAAAATGAAGAGAACCGAAAARAAAAACAAAAAACTAAWTCCGGACCAGCACGGTAGCGGGACAGCGGCAAAAGATGTGGTGAGTTGTCATGACATGAGTGTTCTTCAGTAGCCTAGACCAGCTAGCTACAATACAAAGTAAGCCAGCTAAAAGACAGGTTTGGGTCCCACGAATGTAACCTAGCTAGCTCGCTACCTTTTATAGATGCAGAAATCAAGAACTGTGATTTTACTGGGTATTGCTTCGTCAGTGMTTGTTGATTGTACTGAATACACGTCCAACTGATTGATTGACGTGCTATTTTCTGATTTGTTTTTGCAATTCCTATTCATTGGTTGCTGATTGGTCCTTGCATGAATCTCTTATGAATTCTATGTAATAATGTATACAGCCTTATCTGGCCAACCTGCGTCAAGTCAGGTCACCTGCTGCACTGCATGACCTCACTCCACCTACTTTCAATCTATCTAAACACTGACTTAATCTGATAAATTTCAGAATGGCGTGAAAGAGAGCGCACACAGCACAAGGTGGATAAGAAGGGCAGAGGTCAATGAGCACTTGACTTGGGATTATGTTGTTGAGGCATGTTTTAGTACCACTGAGGGAGCAGGTGGTGTCATTTAGTCTGCTCTGCTAGTTCACTGCCTCAGGGAACATGACCATACCATAACCACTAACCAGATCAGGGCCAGCATTCATAAAGCGTCTCATCTGTTTTGCATTTTCAGATCATAATGAATAGACTGGGTAATTAGATCAGTACTCCTAAAATGCTTTCCCAAGCACTCCCATTATTCATGTCAATACTGTATGTATGCTCTCTGCAAGATGTTATGACTAGAGGAGGAGGGGAGCTAACATGCCAGTTGTTTTTGGGAGAATTATCTGGCAGGGAGCACCACAGTGTTTGGCCTTTAGGGTAAATGGGATGGGATTAGAATGTCTAATATTACGGCTAGAACATCGTTGGCGCTCAGAAAAATAATAATGCACAAGGTCAGGATCAGCATTCCCAATCATGTTGATTTCAGTGCTGCTCAACAACAACTCACTCTCAATATTTTCTGTCTCACTCATATTTCATAATCAATAAACCCTCATATAAAATTGGCCCTCTGGAACATAGAAGACTTACAGTAGTTTATTGCTGTTTTGAAGTATGTTCTTGTAACTAGAAAGTTAGCATTGATTGAGTGATAGGTGGTGTAATATATTGCTCCACCCACTCTCTGGGGATATTGATGTCATAAAAGGGATCTTGATGTCATAAAAGGTAATCTGCTCTGATGCTCCACATTTCTTTTCACAAATGGTTTTGCTTTCAGCAGTATTTTGGAGAGAAAAGCTTTGCACTGTGTTCTCATTTATAAGCAACTATGAGAAAAATCTAGAGTATTTTCTAACCAGATTAGTGTGTTGTGAGGGAGGCAGTTTGATCTCAACTGGGGGAGTTGCTTTATGATATTGTGGAATGCCAGACAGAAATGTTTATGTGCTCATTGCTGGCAGTTTTATGTAGTTTTGGGTGTAAGCAAATGGGTGTGCTGTTCACACAGTAGTATATACATTCAGTGCACACAGGAACCTTTCCCTCTGCAGTCAGTCTTTGACACTTTAACATTCAGAACTGTGGGTTATAATGATGTCACTGTCAGGTGACACTTCTAAGGTGGTCTGAGCTCTCTGGCCCTGACACAATTGGCAGACACACATCCTCTTCAAACAAAGGATTAACTAAATCAAACCTTACCTTGGGATTTGTGTGACTGCATTACCAGCCTTGTCCTTCTTCCTAGTTACTGTTTAATGAAGGGCTGCGGTTTATTGTCTCCATATTGTGCAGTGGGTTCAGTGTACTGCTGTTTAACTCCTTTGGTCCAGCCCAGGTTTACTGGCCTTATTGACATGGTAAATTGAAGCAGTAAAAAATTGAAGCAGTAAAAAACACAGCACGGTCCAGTAAAACAACTGTATCACAGTAGCGCTTCACTGTGATCCAGATGATCTATTGCACCAGTGTTACAAGACAGCTTGCAGCTACTGGTTCATTTGCTTACTCCTACTGTGGTGTTTGACCTTGTGTTTTCAAATTGACACAATGAGCCATGAATGGGCCTCATTTTCTCTGGTTGATCTGGGGCTCTGGTTGATCTGGGGCTCTGATTGATCTGGGGCTGGGTCTCAAGGAGTGTGTGTTGGAACAATAGTAGAACAGTAACTTTTGGACACCTGAACTAGGGTAATGTCTTCGGGTAATAAACAACCGTAAATGACTCCTGCTTCAGTGTGTCAGTTAGAACAGGAACAGAGGCTGTTCTTTTTGCAAAGCGAATTAGCCCATATTGAGACACGACTGAAATCTGCAGGGATTATGAATGCTGCACATTGCAGTGTTGTACATTTGTGGTTTTTATATGGTGGAAGGAGGGGAGATATGCCAAGGGGCTTTTTCACACAGGCTCTTCTCTGTTCTAAATGTCTCAATGCCCTGAGAACATATAGCCTAGCCTTAGAAGACATAGTCTCATGATAAGCAGATCAGAGCTGCGGAAGCAAAATAACTTTAGTTGTCTCTTCATTGCATTGGTCTCAGTCTGTGTTCCTTGTTGAAATAAAGGTATTATAATTGTGTATGTGGCTGTAAACAAACACAATCCTGTATTGAGTATGTCTGAATGGTGTTTCAAGGCATAGGTGGTTGACTGGGCTTTATATACTGTTTCCTTAAATTTTTATTTATTTAACTAGGCAAGTCAGTTAAGAACAAATTCTTATTTACAATGACGGCCTAACCTGGACGACGCTGGGCCAATTGTGTGCTGCCCTATGGGACTCCCAATCACGGCCGGTTGTGATACAGCCTGGAATCCAACCAGGGCCTGTAGTGATGCCTCTAGCACTGAGATGCTGTGCCACTCGGGAGCCCTTTGACTATATAAACTAGTGGCCCGCAGTGTTTGTCATTATACCCTGATGAAGACAGCTTGTCTGTCAAAGTTGGTTATTCAATTATTTCATCTGAGCTCCTAGAGTGTGCAGCTCTCCTTTTCTTTTTCAAATATATACATGCAACAATTTCACTGAGTTACAGCCAATCAGAATGAGTTTTTCCCCACAAAAGGGATTTATTACAGACAAAAATGTTTCATCAGCTTTCCGGGTGGCTGGCCTCAGACAATCCCACAGGTGAAGAAGCCGGATGTGGAGGTCCTGGGCTGGCGTTGTTGTGATGCTGGTTGGACGTATTGCCAAATGATCTAAAAAGATGTTGGGAGGCGGCTTATGGTAGAGAAATTAACATAAAATTATCTGGCAACAGCTCTGTTGGACATTCCTGCAGTCAGCATGCCAATTGCATGCTCCCTCAACTTGAGATGTCTGTGGCATTGTGTTGTGTGACAAAACTGCACATTTTAGAGTGGCCTTTTATTGTCCCCAGCACAAGGTGCACCTGTGTAATGATCAATCAGCTTCTTGATATGCCACACCTGTCAGGTGGATGGATTATCTTGGCGTTAGAGAAATTCTCACTAACAGGGATGTAAACAAATTTGTGCCAAACATTTATTAAGAGAAATAAGCTTTTTGTGCATATGAAACATTTCAGATCATGGAACCTACATGTTGCGTTTATATTTTTGTTAATTTTAGATCCATGTCTATTTGCTCTGTGAAATGGTATTAGACTGGCCTTCAAGAGATAAGACAGGATTCCGTTTGCCCCAACACACAGCCAGGACAGATGGCTGGGATATACACTGGCAGCAAACAATGTTATATAAACCGTTTTTTTTATCCAAATCGGCTTTTCATAGTTATGTAGCTTTAAAAACATTGTTTGATCAACATTACCTCAGAATTCATTTAATGACTCGTTCAGCAAAGAGGCTTTGGGATTGGTTAGATAACATGAAGCTACAGGGAGTTTAGCCGGGCACTGTGGATGTTTTCATACAGAACAAATCAGTCTCTATCTGATTTATTCTATCTGATTGTAGTAATCTATGCTGTAATGGGCCATGCATTCCCCTTATTCACCGACTGAAGGGTTCATGTGTGTTCACATTTCCACATCTCATGCTGCTGACAGTTGAGTTATTGTACAAGTAGGATCGAGATGACTAAGAAGACCTTGTAGCTAGCTCTTATTGTATAGAATGGCCATACTTCACACGGAATGGAAACTTTCACAGATAAATCTTTTAAATTATTCCAGATTTTGAGTTGAGTTGGATACAGGTGAAGAAGAAAACAGTGAAATGTTTTTCTCAAAGTGCTTTGCTCCAACTCAGCAGCACAGTACCAATAGCGTCTTGTTATTGCTCCATACCGTTGAGTTTGCAACTGTTGTTAAAAACAAGTTCAAGTCAATGACCTTTTATTGTTTTGTTTTAAATGTTACAATACATCCGTTGATGTTGTCTATTCTCTTCCCTTTATGGTTTAACACAATTGATCCTTTTCAATTTGATCACAGCTCTAGCTATTTTAACCAAGGGGCATCAACTGTTAGTTCCTCAGTGCCAACATTGTCTATTATTGTATTTTGCTAGTCCTATGCTATGTTTCATGGCCTATATCTGCCTTTTTTTTTTGCAGTGAGTGGACAACACTCCCTCCTGTACTTTAGAGCCACCTTCCTTTCCTCAGGTCTCTGTTTCTCAGGTATAGGTCATGGCATCATGATGTCTCTGACTGACTGACTGTAGCCTGAAGTTCCTCCCTGCTCTGCTCTCCTGGTCATTAGAGATCTCTTAGGTTATCCATTAACCAACAGCAGCAGCTTCTCTCTTTTCTCTTTGACGCTCCTCTAGCAGACCAAGGCCAGATATGACATGGGCTCTACCAGGCCTGTTTAACTGGTAGTCCCCCCCACATCCATGAGTCATGGATGAGTGACTGACTGACTGACTTCCACTGAGGAGCTATTGTTCTGGAATAGCCATGGCGGGCCCCCAGCTGCAGCTCCCAGTGCTGCCAGGCTGCCCAGGCAAACTGACTGGGGGTGATTAATCCAGAACCAGTTGCTAATGTCCCCACAAAGGGGTCCTGGGAGTGAGATGAGAGAGGGGGTGCAGCTGCAAGGGGCGAATAATTATTATTACTACCTCATTATGCAGAATTATGAGCTAGATGGCTGCCATCTGTCACAGAAGACAGGCAAGTGTTGTCAAGGAGAGGCTGGCAACCAATTTCATCATACAGGGATCAGTGCATTAGAACTAGTCCCTCTCTGACAGGTACTGTGTCAGCTCTTGCCTTTCTCTGATGTTTCCCTGAGTGTGCTGCGTTGTGCCCGTCTCCCTGAGTGTGCTGCGTTGTGCCCGTCTCCCTGAGTGTGCTGCGTTGTGCCCGTCTCCCTGAGTGTGCTGCGCAATCCGAAACTCCTCTCACTCACATGGTTCTCCGTCACATGATCGGGTCTTTCTGACAGGCTACAAGTGAAGACAGACACATCGGAGACTCAACTGCGTGCGTCCTTATCCAATTCCGAGTTGCATATTGAAGATATTGGAACAACTGTCCACATTTACTTTTTGTCAGCCAACAAGATGAGTAGGCCTAACGAACAGTAAAAGCACTAGCCTGTCAATCTACTATCTCCCATAGTACAAATGTCGACCTATTCTGTGCGAGAAATAAATATTCCAAACATAGTCTGGGACAGTTGTGGGATACAATAGATCCCAAATTAATATAACCACTAGCATCTCAAAAACGTTTTTACGCAATGTGGCTGACTGAACAGATCAGAACGTTTAGCTTAAAATGTTGATAGCCTAATAGTTTATTTCTAAATATTATAAGCGCAGCAATGCGCACATGGTAGTAGGATATAAGCGCAAATGTTCCATTATCCGGGAAAACACCATTATCAAAAGTGACCACAAATGCAATTATGTATGTAATGCTTTTATTATAAAGGTGCATTTTATGGTGAAAATTATCTTCCCCAAACTACACAAACTCACGCGCTGCTTATAAATGCCAGTTAGGCTCTACACCCCTTGTAAAGCAGATGAATGTGCTTAATTTTAAGATGTTATTTGGCCACTTTAGTTGTGATACAAACCTTATTAAAACATATAGGCCTATGGGCTAGGCTACATGAGGTGTGCGACTATGATTCGAAAAGTTGCCATAAAAAAGGCATTGTTCCTTATGCTGGGCATCATTTACAAGTGATAATATATAATTCTCAAGTGATATGCTAAGATTGTCACCCACCAGACTATTCTTGATTTAATCTTGTCTTTGCAATGGAGGACATGGAGGAATGGAGGACACTTTTCCCATGGTTCATTTTCATACCGGTCAGGTAGGCTATACTCCTGTTAGGAAAGTTGAGAAATAAATATAGTAGGCCTAGCCTATAGAAAGCTGATGGGATCCTTGTCTTTGCATAGCCTATAGAAATGTTGCACAACATGAGCTCATGGGCTCTCATGAAGTGTTTTGATTAGATTTTTGAATACATTTGCATTGATGTCAGAGTTTTTTATTTTTTATTTCACCTTTATTTAACCAGGTAGGCTAGTTGAGAACAAGTTCTCATTTGCAATTGCGACCTGGCCAAGATAAAGCATAGCAGTGTGACACAGACAACAACACAGAGTTACACATGGAGTAAACAATAAACCAGTCAATGACACAGTAGAAAAAAGAAAATCTATATACAGTGTGTACAAAAGGCATGAGGAGGTAGGCAATAAATAGACCATAGGAGCGAATAATTACAATTTAGCAGATTAACACTGGAGTGATAAATGAGCAGATGATGATGTGCAAGTAGAGATACTCTGGTGCAAAAGAGCAGAAAAGTGAATAAAATAAAAACAGTATGGGGATGAGGTAGGTAGATTGGGTGGGCTATTTACAGATGGACTATGTACAGCTGCAGCGATCGGTTAGCTGCTCAGATAGTTGGTGAGGGAAATAAAAGTAGAGAACACTCAGATAGTTGATGTTTAAAGTTGGTGAGGGAAATAAAAGTAGAGGGACAATAGAGTGCTYAGTATCAGGCAGTTAGCAAGTTTCGTAGGCTACTAATGACCAGCAGCAGCATCAGAGCTCGGAGAAGCCTAATTACCGTGACTAAACGGTCATGTGGAATTTGACTGCTTTCATGACTCTTGACCGCTGGTGTGGCGGTAATACGGTCACCGCAACAACCCTACCCCACCCCATACCCCATACGCTTGTCTTTGATGAAACTGTAACTCTCCCTCGACGTCAGCAAGACAAAGGAGCTGATCGTGCACTACAAGGATGGGAGGGCAGTCGTGAAGAGGGCGCGACACCGCCTCGTCCCCCTCAGGAGGCTGAAAAGATTTGGCATGGGCCCTCGAATCCTCAAGAAATTCTACAGCTGCACCATTGAGAGCATCTTGACTGGCTGCTTCACCGCTTGGTATGGCAACTGCTTGGCATCGGAATGCAAGGCGCCACAGAGGGTAGTGGGTACAGCCCAGTACGTCACTGGTGCCGAGCTCCCTGCCATCCAAGGTGGTGTCGGAGGAAGGCCCTAAAAATTGTCTAAGATTCCAGCCACCCAAGATCATAGACTTTTCTCTGCTACCACACGGTCAGCGGTACCTTTGCAACAGTTTCTAGCCCCAAGCCATAAGACTGCTAAGTAGTTAGTCCGGGTAGCTGTTGGTTAAATAGTTAACCATCTGCTTTGACCCTTTTTGCAATAACTCTTTTGAGTCATCACATACGCCGCTGTTACTGTTTATTATCTATCCTGTTGCCTAGTGACATGTACATTACCAGTCAAAAGTTTGGACACCTACTCATTCAAGGGTTTTTCTTTATTTTTACTATTTTTTTCCCATTGTAGAATAATAGTGAAGACATCAACACTATGAAATAACACATACGGAATCATGTAGTAACCAAAAAAGGGTTAAACAAATCAAAATATATTTTATATTTGATTCTTCAAAGTAGCCACCCTTTGCCTTGATCATAGCTCTGCACACTCTTGGCATTCTTGGCATCCTGGAATGCATTTCAATGAACAGGTGTGCCTTGTTAAAAGTTAATTTGCCAATCAGTTCATCCCTATTTGGTAAAAGACCAAGTCCATATTATGGCAAGAACAGCTCAAATAAGCAAAGAAAAACGACAGTCCATCATTACTTTAAGACATGAAGGTCAGTCAATCCGGAAKATTTCAAGAACTTTGAATGTTTCTTCATCCCGCTCGATGTCCTTTCCTACCGCTCTGCTAAAAAAACGCTCCACGCTTACAGGGTGAAAAAAACTCTCTTTCCAAATTCGCTCCATTCATTAAAAAAAATCACAATTTAACCAACCCCCATCAATTTTTGTGACTACCTGGACCTACCAATTGTTTAAGTATTGAAACCAAACCATATGGATTTGAATTAAAACTAATTGAATAAACATGAAAAGGTGACTGTAAGAAGCTAAKATCATTTCAAATAGGCTACATGTCATATTAATCAGCATATAAACACTCTAAATAGGTCAGGAGCCAGACAGGGAGCCATTTTTAGGCTATATTATTTCAAGGCTATAGCATATGAATAAATACATTGTGAAGAATTTGTGCGTGCAACACAATAGGCTCGTAGGGACATAAAGCATTTAAACATTTTGTTGTATTAAATCATTATAGTCTATAAATTGTGCATATAGGCTGTGACTTACTTAGAATTAAATACAAATGAAACAAAAAATGACTTATTAGTGTCTTTTTCAATACATAAAAAAATATATTTTTAGAAACACATGTTTGGCCAGTCTGTGGGTTCAGGCTCATAGGATGGTGCCTGGAGAGCAGGCCAGCAGCAGAGAATATCCTCTCCACACCTGCACAGCCACTGGGGATGCTAAACACACTTTTGGCTACTCTTGCCAGGCTGGGCAGAGATGCAGAGTTGTTTTTTTGTTTTTTCTATAGGTATGCCTAAAGATTTAGGCAAAATAACCAAATCAAAACGGAAAGCTCCTTGAATGTGGGAATATTCCAGGCCTATTGGGCCAAAATCAATTTTAGCCATTCTCTAGAGCAGTGGTTCCCAAACTTGTTATAGTCCCGTACCCCTTCAAACATTCAATTTCCAGCTGTACCCCCTCTAGCACCAGGGTCAGCGCATTCTCAAATGTTGTTTTTGCCCTCATTGTAAGCCTGCCACACACACACACTATACGATACATTTATTTAACATAAGATTGTGTGTGAGTTTGTCACAACCCGGCTCGTGGGAAGTGACAAAGAGCTCTTATAGGACCAAATAAGAATATAATAATAATCAATAATTTTGCTCTTTATTTAACCATCTTACATGTAAAATGTTATTTGTTCATCGAAAATGGTGAATAACTCACCACAGGTTAATGAGAAGGTTGTGCTTGGAAAGATGCACATAAGTCTGCAGTGTTGGGTTGTATTGGAGAGAGTCTCAGTCTTAAATCATTTCCCACACAGTCTGTGCCTGTATTTAGTTTTCATGCTAGTGAGGGCCGAGAATCCACTCTCACATAGGTACGTGATTGCAAAGGGCATCAGTGTCTTAACAGCGCGATTTGCCAAGGCAGGATACTCTGAATCCAGAAATCTGGCCATGGCTTCTGATGACATTTTCCCAGAACCGCTTGTTGCAATTTCGATGAGGCTTCCTTGTTCAGATATTGTTAAGTGGACTGGAGGCAGGGCATGAACGGGATAACAAATCCAGTTTGTGTCATCCGTTTCGGGAAAGTATCTGCGTAATTGCGCACCCAACTCACTCCGGTGCTTCGCTATATCACATATGACCTTGTCTGTAATCTTGAGTTCATTTGCACAAAAAAAAAATCATACAATGATGGAAAGACCTGTGTGTTGTCCTTGTTAATGCAGACAGAGAAGAGCTCCAACTTCTTAATCAATGCCTCAATTTTGTCCCGCACATTGAATATAGTTGCGGAGAGTCCCTGTAATCCTAGATTCAGATCTTTCAGGTGAGAAAAAACATCACCCAGATAGGCCAGTCGTGTAAGAAACTCGTCATCATGCAAGCGGTCAGACAAGTGAAAATTTTGCTCAGTAAAAACTTTAAGCTCGTCTCTCAATTAAAATAAACGTGTCAATACTTTGCCCCTTGATAGCCAGTGCTCTTCTGTATGTTGTAAAATCGTTAAATGGTCGCTGCCCATATCATTGCATAGTGKAGAAAATACACYAGAGTTCAGGGGCCTTGCTTTAACAAAGTGAACCATTTTCACTGTAGTGTCCAAAACGTCTTTCAAGCTGTCAGGCACTCCCTTGGAATCGGGAGCAACTGCTTGCACACGCGTTACCACTCCACTATGTCTCCCTGTCATGGCTTTTGTACCATCAGTACCGATACCAACACATCTTGACCACCAAAGTCCATTTGGAAAGGCACTAATCCCAATATAAGTGAACCACAAATCAATGTAGTTATCATATTTGCGCCTTTTCGATSYTCCAACATCCCTGTCTGTTCGGAGCTTTTTGGCAGCGAAACGAGGAAAATCAGAGGAGAAAAAAGCATTACCCAAATGTACCCCTGTTTGGGAATACCTGGTATAGATAATACACTTTTTGTTCTAAGATATCAGATTTTTAGTTTAGTTTTTAAAACTTAAATAGGGAGCCAGTTTGTTTTCAGCATTTTTATTTCCATGACTGATCAAAACTTGTTTTCTCATGGCTCTCTCTTGTCCCCTCTGTAGCAGATATATAGTGAGCAATATGTGTGGAACATCAAATCGCAATAAAATCACAGTATAGAATCGGGAGAATCGCAATACATATCGTATCGGTACCAAAGTATCGTGATAATATAGTATTGTGAGGTCCTTGGCAATTCCCAGCCCTAGTGAG
Source organism: Salvelinus sp. IW2-2015 (assembly GCF_002910315.2). Classification (NCBI taxonomy): domain Eukaryota; kingdom Metazoa; phylum Chordata; class Actinopteri; order Salmoniformes; family Salmonidae; genus Salvelinus; species Salvelinus sp. IW2-2015. The sequence continues at coordinate 38,522,627 of NC_036856.1, read as the reverse complement.
TTGTGCTGTATGTAGCTTGTTAAAGTGTAGGGTAAGGCAGTGCCATGCGGAGGAGGGCAGGTTGGGATAGGGTGTGGAATGCTACATGTGTGTACCTGTAAGTTTGCTCTCCTGGCGTGTTTTATGTATTGTGGCGTTAGCAGGTCCACACTAACTAGAAGATTGAGGAGATGGTAGCTGAAGTTGAGCCGGTAAACAGGGATTTAATGGCCATGGAAGTACAGGCTAACAGAGGGTTAAAATAAAACTATCAGACTCACTAATAACTTGGTGGAACTCAGAGGAGAGGTTATCACTGCCCGTTCAGTCTTGGTATTGTGGGCTCTCGCTCTGACCCCCTCAACCCCCAAAACGAGTAACCTATCAGCCATCTGAACTAGGGGCAACTCCTCCCTCATACTTCCACCATGAGCCCCCCCAAATTATAGAGCAAGAGAGGGTTACTACAGTATGTACGCCTGCCTGGTCTGGATACAGCTACACTGTACTGTACAGCAGTATTCCTTCTCTCTCCTTCACTGCTCTGATACATTGCATTCCTGACCTGGCCTGTGTGGATGGTTGGCCTGGCACTCCGTGTTTTGTCTGTGTAACTGAAGCACTGTTGTTCACCCTGGCCTTCACCGGCTAGAGCAGTGGGCTTCCTATTAGTCCAGACGGAACTGAGACCAGACAGGAGCACAGGCATTACCATCTCCAAGGCTGGTGTTTTGGGAAGCTCATATTCTTCCTGGAAAGCCTAGGTAGTCTTGAGTGCTAAAGCCGCTACTGGCCACGAACAGGGCTACTGGGCCGGGCTACTGGGCCAGCGAACAGGGCTACTGGGCCAGCGAACAGGGCTACTGGGCTGGGCTACTGGGCCAGAAAACATGGTACTGGGCCAGCAAATAGGGATACTGGGGCCAGCGAACAGGGCTACTGGGGCCAGCGAACAGGGCTAATGGGGCCAGCGAACAGGGCTACTGGGCAGCAAATAGGGATACTGGGCCAGCGAACAGGGCTACTGGGGCCAGCGAACAGGCTAATGGGGCCAGCGAACAGGGCTACTGGGCCGCGAACAGGGCTACTGGGGCCAGCGAACAGGGCTACTGGGGCCAGCGAACAGAGGCTACTGGGCCAGGAACAGGGCTACTGGGCCAGCGCAACAGGGCTACTGGGCCAGAGAACAGGGCTACTGGGCCTTGGGTCATCTAACAGGGATGTTTGAGTGTTGGGGACTCACTGCCAAGCAGGTCTGTCTGTCTCATTGTGCTTTGAACACAATGGATGTGCTTCTAAGTACTGGTCCAGGGACAGTTGAATGTTTTTTTCCTGATGGTGGTTAAGCTAGAATTGGGTCAGGGAAATCAGATCCAAGACAAGTTGAGCATTGTTTTTGCCTTGATCTGTGTTACATGGCACATGATCTCTGTGTTTGTTTCGATCACATGATCGATAAGGTCATATACAATTCATGAGCCACAGGTACTCTAGCTATTGATGTGGGTGTTTTGAGAATGTGTAGTCTAGCTTTAGCCTAGTGTGTGTGTGTGTGTGTGTGTGTTTAGTGTAGTGTCTGCCACAGTGGCCAGTGGGCCACTCCCCAGCCTTATTGGGACTATAAACCCCTGAACAGCACCTGTTTAGGAGCCTCCATCCCAGTACAGGCCAGCTGAAAAACATCCTGCTTCCTTTTCAGGGTTTCTGTTAGCTGGTTATGGCCGGCTTTTGGCCGTTAAAGTATTTGATTGGCACCGGCCAATTATCCGGGAGAAGGAATAAAATCCCATTGCGAAATCATGCTTTTTAGCCTATTCATTGATGTAAATACCAGTTGATATAAATACATTTGATGGGCTGTGCTTATCGGTCTATAAGTTAATTTGCATAATTGTGTGGAATTAAATTGGAATTAAATGTGTGTATTCGTTGTGTATCTTATTTATCACACACAACACAGCATTCAGATACCGAGCTTTTGAGAGGTAAATCTGTCAGACAGCGCTTTTCTAAGCCCAATCATTGTGCAACAATTCTAAATGCAATRGTGTGTTAAAAAATGTTTTTTGGACGTGATTAAAAAGAGGTAATATTTGTATTTCTCAACTGGTAAATCAAACAAGCTTCCTATTCACAATTGAAATGCATAGGCAATGGAAGCCAGGCTTCATCAGCTTGACACGCACCACTTTGTACTGAGCTGGAAGTAGTATGCATTATGTACAGTGCCTTCGGAAAGTATTCAGACCCCTTGACTTTTTCCCACATTTTGTTACGTTAGTCTTATTCTACAATAGATGATGATTTGTATTTCTTCCATCTACACACAATACCCCATAATGACAAAGCAACAACAGTTTTAATTTTTTTATTTTAGCAAATGTATTAAATCAGAAAAACCTTATTTACGTACGTTTTCAGACCCTTTGCTATGAGACTCGAAATTGAGCTCAGGTGCATCCTGTTTCCATTGATCATCCTTGAGATGTTTCTACAACTTGATTTGGACATGCTTTGGAAAGGCACACACCTGTGTGTGTGTGTGTGTATGGCCGGCTATATATAAAGGTCTCACAATTGACATTGCACGTCAGAGCAAATACCAAGTCATGAGGTTGAAGGAACTGTCCGTAGAGCTCAGAGACATGATTTGTGTCGAGGCACAAATCTGGGCAAGGGTACTGCAGCATTGAAGGTCCCCAAGAACACAGTGGCATCCATCATTCTTAAATGGAAGAAGTTTGGAACCACGAAGACTCTTCCTAGAGCWGGCCGCCCGGCCAAACTGAGCAATCAGCGGCGAAGGGCTTTTGGTCAGAGAGGTGACCAAGAACCCGATGGTCACTCTGACAGAGCTCCAGAGTTCCTCTGTGGAGATGGGAGAAACTTACAGAAGCACAACCATTTTTGCTGCACTCCACCAATCAGGTGTTTATGGTAGATTGGCCAGACGGAAGCCACTCCTCASTAAAAGCCACATGACCGCCCACTTGGAGTTTGGGAAAAGGCACCTAAAGACTCTTAGAGCATGAGAAACAAGATTCTCTGGTCTGATGAAACCAAGATTGAACTCTTTGGCCTGAATGCCATGCGTCACTTCTGGAGGAAACCCTGCGCCATCCATACGGTGAAGCATGGTGGTGGCAGTATCATGCTGTGGGGATTTTTTTCAGCGGCAGGGACTGGGAGACTAGTCAAGATATAGGGAAATGATGCAGACAATTACATTGGAAGCAACACCCCCCCAAAAAAAAAAAAAAAAAAAAGATATAGGGAAAGATGAACTGCGCAAAGTACTGAGAGATCCTTGATGAAAAAATGTTCCAGAGCGCTCAGGACCTCAGACTGGGGCAAAGGTTCACCTTCCAACAGGACAACAACCCAAAGCACACAGCCAAGACAAGGCAGGAATGTCTTTGGGACAAGTCTCTGAATGTCCTTGAGTGGTCAGGAAGAGCCAGGACTTGAACGGACTTAAATATCTCTGGAGAGACCTGAAAATAGCTGTGCAGCAACTGACAGCGCTTGAGAGGATCTGCAGAGAATAATGGGATAAACTCCCCAAATACAGGTGTGCCAAGCTTGTAGCCTCATACCCAAGACTCGCTGCTGCCAAAGGTGCTTCAACAAAATACTGAGTAAAGGGTTTGAATACTTATGTAAATGTGATATTTACATTTTGTTTTTGTAATACATTTGTAAATATGTATAAAAACCTGTTTTTGCTTTGGCATTATGGGGTATTGTGTGTAGATTGATGAGGAAAAAAKKAAWTTTTATCAATTTTAGAGTAAGGCTGTAACTGGTCTGAATACTTTCCGAAGGCACAGTAACTACTTAATTGTTTGAAACCTGAAAGTTTTGCTACATTTTATGGGGCATATTTTACTTTGCTTCAAATTAGCATATACAAAATCTTACCATATCCGTGGATGCAATTATTTTATACAGACTTCCATTTGCTGTTGAAACCAGTAGACTATTTCTCACATGTTTTATTCGATTTCAACTTTCTTTAATTGTCTGGTAGCCAAATTCGCCGCGTATCCTACTGCCTTGTGCACATTGCCGAGCTAAGAATGTTAAGCTAAACGTTCTGATCTGTTGCATCAGATTCATTGTTTTATAAAGCAAGACGAGCTGTCCAGTAGAATAGGTCAACTTTTCTACTATGGGATATAGTAGATTGACAGGTTCATAGGCGGCGCGTCCATTAGGCTTGGGGAAGCTTTTTGAAATCATTCAAAATAAGCTARTTAAGAATGATTTGTCCACAGAGGATCATTAGCTTCCCCTAGGATTGTTTTACATCGCATTGCCAACAGTTTGAAGGAAAGGCAGACCGTGCAATTTGGGCAGCGCACGCTGCAAATACCGAATAGAATTGTTGAGTTGCGACTGTCAGTGGAAAGTAGAGACCCAGTCAGGCATATCACAATATTTCAAAATTAAATTGTTGGAAAGCAAATGGCTATTGCTGTAAAGAGACAATGAAAAGACTCTGATCTGTCTTTTTTGTTGTTGCTGAAAAACAGTTGGCCTGTAGCTTATCTTATTGGCACCAGCGGAGAGCATCGGCCATATCCCCGGTATCCTCTGCTCATATTCACTCTTTATCATTGTTCGGTCTGTGCCACTTAAATGTTGGTTTTTGGACAATAATTTCCTCCTCCAGTTTAGATGGATGTCATATTGTATTTGTGTTTCCCCTTCTCGTAGGCCTATTATATGGACAATGTTGTTTATATTGATCTGTTTGTCAGTGTCAGTAGAGTAGGCTACCTTTTTGTAATTTGTCGTATTACAAAATTCAAAAGGCACTCGCACATCTGAGCGATCTTATTTGCAGGTGCATGGCAATAATTGAACAAGATGAAGGAAAAAGGAAACCGCACATTGCTCTTGATAGTWTRACCGATATTTAATAAGCTTACATATCTGCCTCATGGCCTTCGTCAGAGCTTAATTTGTCGTATTAAAAAATATTCTGCGAATGTCTCCATTCAAATAAAGTGTAGTAGAATTGCATGTAAATGTGTTTTTCCCATGCAAAAGAAGAAACGTATCTGCTATAGCCTATAGCCCAGGCCTCTACACTATACGCGCTCAGCCATGCATTGAACGGSCTTTTTTGAAAACGGTTATTAGCCTAAATTATGACTCTCCAATCACATTATTAATAGTAGGCTATCTTCCATTAGTCTGCAAAGACGATGATGCATGAAATGCTATATTATAAAGGTGCATTTTTATAGTGAAAATGTTATTCCCCAAACCTGAAACTCACGCTCCGCCTATACATTGGCTAGTGATTTTACTGTTCGTTACTCGTCTTGTTGGCTGAGGAAAAGTCAATGTGGACAGGTATTCTGACATCTTCAAAGTGCGCGGTGAGAAGAACACACATCACGGCATGCTCTGTTAAGATCAGGGATGCACCAATATACATTTTTGGGCCGATACCGATATCCTATATTTTCCTTGCCAAAAAAAACGAACAATACCTATAACCTATATAAATTTTTTTAGTGGCCTTTTAAGCATCGACATGGCGGGCCTTGTACCTAGCATCGAGCATGGTGGCGACCTATTAAAGAGCCTCAGAGAGAATGCCACCGAATCGCTTGTTCACTACCTCGGGTACTTTTGTAAGTTTTAACCCCAAGGTCTGTGCCGGCAGTTTTGTTGAGCAGGTGTTTCAATGCCATGACAGAGGGCATCACGTCTGCTGCAGACACAGTTGACTATCTTTATTTCTCCAGTCAGTTGTTTGAATGGTGCTAGGAGTGTTTATGTTTCAAACATGTTCTCACATGCCATTGAAATGGCGGCAGCAGTATGACAACCAGCACATTCTGGAGCATGTCATACGACTTTCCTCAGTACGAAATCCTCATCGACCCACTGTGCTGTCAGACTCAGCATGCTCATGGGGCTGATATCGCTAGTCCAAGTGTCAGTCGTGAAGCTAATAGCAGTGACGCCCATAGCAAGTAGCTCATAGATGTGCGTTTTAACAATACTGTGTAACTCCGGTAGGGCAACATCTGAAAAATAGCGCCTACTTGGTAGTGTGTACCGGGGCTCGAGGCGCTCGACCTGTCGGCGAAAGCGATCATCATCCACGACAGAGAATGGTTGATTGTCAAGGGCAATGAATTCCATTATCTTGGAGTTAATGCATTTTGCTGAAATTGTCTTACTCTTTCAAATGACTGCTCAACTTGAACTTGTTTAGTTATTGGAAGTGTGCGCTTAGTATTTTTCTGCTTTTGTTCTGTGTTGCGCTGTATTTTACGTGGCATCATTACGTCATCTACCTACGTTATATAGGTATAGTATGCACGTCAGCTTTGACATCAGTTTTGCACATCGGCATTAAACTATACATCATGCCGATGTTGGCATTTTTAGCTAATATCGTACGATTCCGATATGCTCACTCATATATATCGTGTATCCCTAGTTGAGATAAATTACCATCATCTACATGTGATTTCTGTAATTCTGAGCAGCGTGGGTGGACGCCCTAATCAGGTGATGCACACAATGCATGGTAAATTTCTCCAATGTCCTAATCAAAGGTAACCTGATGACGACAGCCCAGGGAACACAGCTAGGCCAGGATGGGGAGGGACTCTTCGTGTAACTACCCACACACACGTTCTCCAATCCAGGCTACCCAGGGGAGGATTGACCGCGTGGAGTTACTTTGACTGTGGCAGCAGGGCTACAGTTCCAATCACATTTCATTTGTCACATTCTTGGTAAACAACAGGTGTAGACTAACAGTGAAATGGTTAATTATGGGCTCTTTCCAACAATACAGAGAGAAGGAAAAGATAAATAATATACCAAGTTATAACACATGGAATAAATATGTAATGAGTAACGATAACTTGGCTATATATACGGGATACCAGTACTGAGTTGATGTGCAGGGGTACGAGGTAATTGAGGTAGATATGTAAATATAGGTAGAGATAAAGTGACTAGGCAACAGGACAGTAGCAGCAGTGTATGTGATGAGTCAAAAGAGTTAGTGCAAAAAGGGTCAATGCAGATAGTCCGGGTAGCTATTAGTAAACTATTTAACTAATTGTTTAGCAGTCTTAGAAGTAGGGCTGTTAAGGAGTTAATGGCACTGTACTGTAGCAGCAGGGCTGTTAACTATTTCAGAAGAGACATAGTGGAGAATGTGCAGAATGCTCTGCCTTCTGTCTTCTTGATTGTTTTAACAATTTCACACATCTTGAATTAATATCAACCCCCATCAGTAGCCGAAGGGTTTGTGCGTGCGCATGTCAGTGTTTCCATGAGACTGATTAGACTGGGAGCAACTGAGCCCCTCTTCTCTCATCTTTCTTTTTTCGCCTCCGGTCTGACAATTAAGCATGAACCATAGTGTAAATATGTAGGTTAATGCCACAGTTATTCTCCTCTTCTCCCTTTTTCCTTTGCAGGATTGTTTTCCCGCCTTGATTCGGTCTCATGTAGCAAAATTTAAAATTGTGTTTTTTACATTGGATCAAAGCAGAGACACAGAGCTACAAAATGGTATATCATACACTGCATTTGAGGAACAATGGTAAAGTAATATTGCTTTGAAAGTTGATAACCTTGCAACCTCACTTTTGAGAAAATGGCCTTTGAATCTTTTGGTACCTACTGGAGAGCTATTCTTTGTCTGCACCCATTCAGCGTCGTTCACACCCTCTTAAACAAATGCAGCTACTTTGCTGTTATTGARGTGACTGTACATTAGCCCTAGTTGGCTGGCTAGCTAGCAAGGGATAAGAACATTGCCAGTCAGTATGGTAATGGAACATCTCGAACAATAACTGTGGTCGCGCTTCTATAGAACAGAACAAATAAGAACGAAAGGACTGGTCGTTGTCTCTAGATACAAACAAAAAGAACGAACGACTGGGTTCGTCTCTAGATAGAAACAAAAAGAAGACGAATGACTGGGTGCGTCTCTTAGATACAGAACAAAAAGAACGAATGACTGGGTCGCGTCTCAGATCAGAAACATCTGAACGAATGACTGGGTCGCGTCTCTAATACAGAACAAAAAGACGAACGACTGGGTCCGTGTCTCTAGATACAGAACAAAAAAGACGATGACTGGGTCGCGTCTATAGATACAGAACAAAAAGAACGAATGACTGGTCGCGTCTCTAGATACAGAACAAAAAGAACGAACAATCTGGGTCTCGTCTATAGATACAGAACAAAAAGAACGAACAACTGGGTCTCGTCTCTAGATACAGAACAAAAAGAACGAACAACTGGGTCTCGTCTATAGATGCAGAACAAAAAGAACGAATGACTGGGTCGTGTCTCTAGATGCAGAACAAAAAGAACGAATGACTGGGTCGTGTCTCTAGATGCAGAACAAAAAGAACGAATGACTGGTCGGTCTCTATGATGCAGAACAAAAGACGAATGACTGGGTCGTGTCTCTAGATACAGAACAAAAAGACGAACACTGGGTCCTTCTATAGACAAGAACAAAAAGAACGAATGACTGGGTCGCTGTCTTAGATGCAGAACAAAAAGAACGAACAACTGGGTCTCGTCTCTATAGATACAGAACAAAAGAACGAACATGACTGGGTCCGTCTCTAGATGCAGAACAAAAAGAACGAACAACTGGGTCTCGTCTCTAGATACAGAACAAAAAGAACGAACAACTGGGTCGTGTCTCTAGAATGCAGAACAAAAGAACGAACAGACTGGGTCTGTCTCTAGATCAGAACAAAAAGAACGAACAACTGGGTCTCGTCATAGATCAGAACAAAAGAACGAACACGGGCTCTCTTAGACAGACAAAAGAACGAAACAACTGGGTCTCGTCTTAGATACAGAACAAAAAAGACGAATGACTGGCTGTGGTCTCTAGATACAGAACAAAAGAACGAATGACTGGTCTGTCGTCATAGATGCAGAACAAAAAGAACGAATCGACTGGGTCGGGTCTCTAGATACAGAACAAAAAGAACGACAACTGGGTCGTCTTCATAGATACAGAACAAAAGAACGAAACTGCGGGTCTTCTAGATACAGAACAAAAACGAACAAACTGGTCTCGTATGAGATACAGAACAAAAAGAACGAAACAATGGTCTCGTCTCTAGATACAGAACAAAAAGAACAACAACTGGTCCGTCTATAGATGCAGAACAAAAAGAACAATACTGGGTCGTGCTCTAGATGCAGAACAAAAAAGAACGAATGACTGGGTCGCGTCTATAGTACAGAACAAAAAGAACGAATGACTGGGTCGTGTCTCTAGATGCAGAACAAAAGAACGAACAACTGGGTCTCGTCTTAGATACAGAACAAAAAGAACGAATGACTGGGTCTCGTCTCTAGATGCAGAACAAAAAGAACGAACAACTGGGTCTCGTCTCTAGATCAGAACAAAAAACGAACAACTGGGTCGCGTCTCTAGATCAGAACAAAAAGAACGAAAACAACTGGGGTCTCGTCTATAGATAAGAACAAAAAGAACGAACAACTGGGTCGCGTCTATAGATGCAGAACAAAAAGAACGAACAACTGGGTCTCGTCTATAGATACAGAACAAAAAGAACGAAACTTGTCGTGTCTCTAGATGCAGAACAAAAGAACGACTTGGGGATGAGCTGGGGGTCGGGGGTGGTCTCTAAGCAGAGACCAGAAAAGGAGCGAGAGTGGACTGTGCGGGTCTCTGAAAGATCAGAAGCAGAAGAGAAGAACTGGAGAGAGCTGGTGTGTCCTCGAGATGCAGAACAAAAGAGAACAATGACTGGTCCGTGTCTCTATGAGACAGAACAGAAAGAGAAGACGGAGGATGACTGGTCTTCTAGGGTAGATACAGAATCAAAGTAAGAGGGAGCGAGATGACGGTGGTCTGTTCTAGATACCGAACATAAAAAAAACGACATGACTGGTGTTCTCTAGATTGCCAGAAACAATAAAAGATAACGAACGACTGATCGTGCCTAGATACAGAACCAAATAAGAACGAATGACTGTGTCGCGTCTATAATACAAACAGAAGAGAGAGACGAGATGACTGGTCGCGTGTCAGATGGCAGAACAAAAAGAACGAACGACTGGGTCGTATCTGTAGCAACCCTAGATTTATGTCGGTGTAACCGATGTGAAATGGCTAGTTAGTTAGCGGTGATGCACGTTAATAGCCTTTCAAACGGTGACGTCACTCGCTTTGAGACCTTGAAGTAGTGGTTCCCCTTGCTCTGCAAGGGCCGCGGCTTTTGTGGAGCGATGGGTAACGATGCTTCGTGGGTGACTGTTGTTGATGTGTGCAGAGGGTCCCTGGTTCGCGCCCGGGTCGGGGCGAGGGGACGGACGTAAAGTTAAACTGTTACATTGGGACTATATCTTGTGGAAGGATGAAATAGTACAAATAAATTAATCAAAATAAAGTTTTTAATGAAAATATGTCGATCATTATTTGAATATGTTGGTAACCCGTTGTATGAAAGTGATAATGCCCGGGAGCCYGTGTTTGTTGGATATATTGGCACGGTTTTCCGGCCCGATACGAAACCAGTATATCCAACAAACACCGGCTCCCGGGCATTATCACTTAAACGTATCGAATCGCCTTGAAAGGGAAAGATTCACTTCCTTAACCACCACTGATTCCCATTGATCCCGCAAACCATAAAATAAAAACTGTGTCACTTTTCCTTCTGCCATATATAATCAGTTAGTGGCGGTTTTCAGAAATATGGCTTTATAGCCAGAATCTCTCACTTTCTCTCGTCCCTTTTTGTGATGGAATTTTAACACAATCTCCTCACCCAGATCAGCCCTCCTCCCCCACTCATCCAACCACAGCCACGTTTAAAAGCCCTTCTCTTTTTGATTAGAAGCACCAGCTAGGCTCCGGCTCTGAGACAATCTCCGTCTGCAGACATGACTGTGCATACTCCATGTAATTAGAACACACACTCCGGCCTTCTGGATTAACGCTCAACCATCACTTTAATCCAAATCCATTATGAGGATTACTACCAGGGGTCGTGTTAGCTTTCAGAAATCTGCATTTTGAAAAATGTATAGTGAAAGGCAGCAATGTTTTTTTGTTTCATGAGAGGGATAAGGGGTGCGCAACTGTAGTTTTTCATCACACTAAATAAATGAATGCAAAAAGATTCAGCAGAAAAAAGCTTAGTTTTCATCAGATGACAACATAATAAGTGCAACGCTGGCTAGCAGCCGTATATAAGTAAACTAGCTTACAAGGAAAGAGCAAAGTATTTTTTGCGAACACGATGCAAGGCCATCATATTTCTAATGTTTATCATAGAAAGAATGTAGCAAGCTACATTTCCTAATGTTTTGTTTCAAATGAATCTTGCATTTAAACTACCGGAGAAACGTAACCATCGCCTCTTCCTCTCTGCCATCAGACAGTCAGAGCTCTGTCTGCTGATCCAATCTCRGTTCGGGAATGGGATTTTGATTGGTCTGACGACGAGAGCAAAGATTTCTTCAGTGCAACTGAAGTACATAATTAGTCTAAAGTTGAGCAGAAATGTTGATCTGCGTTTAGAAAACGCAACAAGATATTTCATCTGCGTTTCTTCCCCCGTTTTTTGTTGTTGCGTGAATTAAGGCAGGATTCTGCGTTAACGACCTCTGCGCTACTCAGCAATTGGCTGTGAGAGGGATCTAGGAACCATCTTTGCGTTACCTACTTTAGCCTATTTGTTTACAAGGAGGGCATTGTTTGCGTTGGCTTGAGGGGATAACTGACTTCCAAAAACGTGACCTTGTGGATAAACTGGTGTTTGTCTGGCAGCCAATGATGAGGTTATCTTATTGTAACTCCTAGCTAGTAATAGTCAAGGATCTGGTATTGAGTGGAATATCCACACACCACTACACTAGCTACTTAACGTGCCTTAGTAGTGTTGGCAGCGTCCCTATCCCAAGTAGTGTTGGCAGCGTCCCTATCCCAAGTAGTGTTGGCATTGGAATTGCCAGCCTTCAGAGGAACTGAATGACTGACGCATGAGGGCATTGCTTTGCCACGTGTGTGTGTGTGTTTGTGTCTCTGTCTCTGGAGAAGGTTTGTTCACTGGAAGCTGTAGCTTTGCTCTGGGAACTCTCTCTTGTGCGTCATCCGTCTCCTAGCCAGGATGCAGGATGCAACACCACTTTCTCCTGTGTGTGTGTGTGTGTGTGTGTGTATTCCTGTGTGTGTGTGTGCCTGGACAGTGTCCACATGCTTGTGTGTGTGTGCAGCATTTGTCGGTGTGTTTACCTCTACTGATCGAGCTCTGCAGTGTCTGTGCCGTGTGTCAGTGAGCCGGTCTCTGCAGTGTCTGTGCTGTGTGTCAGTGAGCCTGTCTCTGCAGTGTCTGTTCTGTGTGTCAGTGAGCCTGTCTCTGCAGTGTCTGTGCTCCGTGTGTCAGTGAGCTGTCTCTGCAGTGTCTGTGCTGTGTGTCAGTGAGCCTGTCTCTGAAGCATGTCTGTTCCGTGTGTGTCAGTGAGCCTGTCTCTGCAGTGTCTGTTGTCATGTCAGTGAGCCTGGTCTGTGCAGTGTCTGTTCGTGTGGTCAGGTGAGCCTGTCTCTGCAGTGTCTGTTCTGTGTGTCAGTGAGCCTGTCTCTGCAGTGATCTGTTCTGTGTGTCAGTGAGCCTGTCTCTGCAGTGTCTGTTCGTGTGTAGTGAGCCGTCTCTGGAGTGTCTGTTTGTGTGTCAGTGAGCACGTCTCTACTGTGTCTGTTCGTGTGTCAGTGAGCCTGTTCTCTGCAGTGTCCTGTGCCGTGTGTTCAGTGCCTGTCCTCAGTGTCTTGCCGTGTGTCAGGAGCCTGTCCTCTGCAGTGTCTGTTCCGTGTGTCAGTGAGCCTGTCTCTGCAAGTGTCCTGTGCTGTGTGTCAGTGAGCCGTGTCTCTCTGCACAGTGAGCCTGTCTCTGCAGTGTGGTGCTGTGTGTCAGTGAGCCGGTCTCTGCACAGTGAGCCTGTCTCTGCAGTGTCTGTTCCGTGTGTCAGTGAAGCCCTGTCTCTGCATGTCTGTTCCGTGTATCAGTGAGCCGGTCTCTGCAGTGTCTGGGCCGTGGTGTCAGCGAGCCTGTCCACAGGAGTAATGAAAGAAGGCAGCAGGGGCCAGCCAGCCAGTTAAACAGTCAGCCAGCTCCAGACCTGCACTGCGCAAGCTGAGCCTCTTCTCTGTTCTCACACAACCAAAGTCACATTCAGCTCTGCCTTTGTTCACAAACAGGAGGTTGGTTATTGAA